>NC_090739.1:15655150-15657650 GCF_036898095.1 Palaemon carinicauda
TGCTTGAGAGTATATTCGGGCACACTATTCTACCTTATTTCTCTTCCTCTTGCTTTGTTAATGTTTTCATAGTTTATATAGAAAATACTTATTTTAATATTACTCTTCTTCAAATACTTTATTTTTCCTTGTTTCCTTTCCTCACCGGGCTTTTTTCCCTGTCGCAGCCTCTGGGCTTATAGCATTCTGCTTTTCCAATTAGGCTTGTAGCTTAGAAAGTAATAATATACATACAGTATATTTACATACATGTATATATATATATATACATACATATATATATATATATATATGTGTGTGTGTGTGTAAGTATATATATACGTGTGTGCGCATGTGTGTGGAAGGATCATTCCCATACATACATACGTGAATACATAAACACGCACACACAGACACACACACACACACACACACATATATATATATATATATATATATATATATATATATATATATATATACATATATATACATATATATATATACATTATATATGTATGCTTTATAACAGTAATAAATATTAAATATATAGAGAATACTAAACTTTGCTAGCGAAGTTCATTGAAGTATGAAGTATGACACATCCATCCAATTGATAATTTATGTACCTATTCGCTGATCACTAACAATTCAGTATTTTCTCAATAATTATTACTGTTATAAAGCGTTATATATTCCATTTTCCAATAACACATTTATTAGATAGGTTACCTTTACCTTGCCTTTCTTTTAATTAGCTACTTGCTAAAACATTCTAGTTTTGATGTATTTGAAATGTGTATTTTCTAAGAATGGATAAAATTTTATTTCATGTTCACTACCTTGTATAAATTTCTCGCCTTTTTATTCCGTGTGGCTACTTCCCGTTTGGACATTTTGTAAACTGACTAGAGATGATGCTGATGAATTTGTAAATTGACCAAAATCTTATCTTTTTGCAAAATATTGAGATATTAATGTCATTTTCCAATTTGACCATAAATTTAGTCTTTGTGTATAATGGCCGGGCATTTTGAAAAATTACCAATTTTGCAAAGTGGCCGTGAAATATACAGTACACACACACACACGCACACACACAAACACACACATACACACACACACACACACATATATATATATATATATATATGTGTGTGTTTGTGTGTGTATCTGTGTGTGCTTGTTTTATATATATATATATATATATATGTATATATATATATATATATTTATGTATCTACAGTATATATTCATACACACATATATATACACATATATATACATATATATAAATACAGTATATATGTAATATTTTTTGTTTGAGAACATCAAAAGATGGAATTCCAAAGGGTTTTAAGCTTATTCATATGTATGACTAGTGTTTTTTCAACAAAAGAAGACTCCAATGCGTAGGGAAATTCAAATCCGGCAATAAGACCGTTGAGTTGGGATTTCCTTTTTATTCCCATCTGTGACGAGACTTGAATTCCTGAATCATTCTTACGAATCCTCTCTCGAGTTTTTTACTCGTCAAAAATTCCTCCGAGGATTCCGGTCTCTACTCTATTTCAGCTTTTTGTAGTGTTGTTACTGTTAATTCTATCTCCCCTATATAATAAAAAGCAAGTGTCTGGTTATATTAATAAACCAATATATATATATATATATATATATATATATATATATATATATATATATATTTGTATATACACTAATATATATATATATATATATATATGTATGTATTTGTATATACAGTACACTAATATATATATGTATATGTATATACAGTACACTAATATATATATATATATATATATATATATATATATGTATATATATAGTGTCTATACATATATCTATATATATATATATATATATATATATATATATATATATATATACTATATGACGAAAAAACTAATAGATTTACATTCAACAGATTGTTTTTATATTATTACGAAAAAGATTTTTCCAAATACTAAAATTTCTCTTTGTTAGTAATATTATTCATCCTCATTAATCTCTATTATCTTGAAATCTGCCCCAAGACACATATTTAAAGGATTTAAACGCCGCTCAAGAATGGCTAGGACCAAGGAGGGATAGGCAATGGCTGCTAATGACTCAGCAGATAGAACTATAGGCTCATCCAAACCCCACATCCATGCCTCACAAGGATGGCGAGGTTGTAGCGACTAAAGGAACTAACGAGTTTGAGCGGGACTCGAAACTCCGCCTTTCGATCACCTGGCAGAGAATCGGTGATGTTACCAATAAAGCCACACCTTTATTCCTCTGGCTACAGCAGTTGACTCTTTCTCGGGAGCCTTTCCAGGTTGGTAGTCTTCCTACGTTGTTAGCATTCATTAATGTTATCTATTATTCCAAATTATTTCCTTAATCTTTCCCATAATATTCCTAATATTTATTGATAAAATCAACAATGGTTTACCATTAATTATCAATTTTATTATTATTATTATTATTATTATTATTATTACTTGCTAAGCTACGA
>NC_090739.1:15667650-15670150 GCF_036898095.1 Palaemon carinicauda
AGTAATCCCTACGTACATGTCAAAAGGATACGAGTCAATCCCTACGTTAATGTTTAAAGGATACGAAGTAATCCCTCGGACATGTCAAAAGGATACGATGTAATCCCTATATCAATGTTAAAAGGAAACGAAGTAATCCATATATAATTCCTAAAAGGATACGAGGCAATCCCTATGTAAATTTTAAAAGGATACGAAGTAATCTCTATGTAAAATGTTAAAAAGATCACCTTAAATGTCATATAGATAAATGTGCATGTGACAATCACATATTACTAATGTTAAATCCACGATTTCCATGAATGTTTACTAATGCATTGCTATGGTTTCATTAACAGAATTCTATAATAATTAATTTTTCGTATCATCTCTAGATAACAAATTTTCAACAATAGTTAGGCAATAACCAACGTCAGTAAGGTTTAACAAAATATAAAACAAAATTACGACAAATAGAAAGTCTAAAAAATACATAAACAGTTCAACAACCGACGTGAAAAAGATCCAGAATACTAAAAAAATTTATCAGGCAACAGCGAAAAGCTCTAAAAATATATTATAAAAAAGAAATTTCAACACCCCCCTCAAAAAAGAAATTTTAATATTCAACAACGGACGGAAGAAAGCTTCAAAAATACATGAATATCATTAAATCCGACGACGGAAAGGTACAAAGTACATAAATTATAATTTTTTTTTTTACTTTCAACTGGGATGGCTAAAAATATATAGAACATTTAACATCAAAAGGCAGATAGTTTTTAAGTACATAAAGCATTTTAAATTGTTTAATTTATGACTTTGTAGTACGCCCTTGTTTTAAGCTTAACGTTATTGTTGCATAACTAATTCTCTTATTACTAGCACAAATTGTGGAAGGTGAAAAAAAAATCACTCCCTGTTGTGTCTGTAGGGAATTTAAGAATGTGGATGAGAAGTGAGCTAAAAATCCATGTCAATACAAAGAAACCAAAGACAGGATCTCATCTAAAATATCTGTTTTAAGATGTGGAAGAAAGATTATGGGTGATTTTAATCGGAAAGTCTACGTAAAATATAATGTTTTAGCCGTATTTCAGTAAAATAGAGGCGACCGTAATTTCTACCCTACTTTGTTATTATCTCTCAGGGGTTGGTGACCGTAATATCACTCCTTAACGCCAATATGTCCGTTTTTAAAACGGTAAATGGCTGCTAACATTTATTCCGGGATTTTTACCGTTTTTTTTTTTTTTTTTTTTACGGTAAATTTTTAACAGCTTAGTTAAAGGGGCACAGCTCAAGGCAACATTGGTAACATACCTAAATTGTTTACAGTGACATGTCTGACAAGGCTGCAGGGAGCAGCACTGATCGAACAAGTTTTGGGGAGAGGAAAACGGTTAAGGAGTTTAGAAGTAAAGTTCATTTGAAAATAAGAATGATTGAATACACATTAAGCATCGAAGAAGCAAAATGCACACGTCAAAGGGTCATGTATGGGACGGGTATGGCTACTCTTACCAACTGTAGAGTTAAGCAATATATATATATATATATATATATATATATATATATATATATATATATATATATATATATACTGTACAGTATATATATATATATATATATATATATATATATATATATATATATACACATATATATATACTGTACAGTATATATATATATATATATATATATATATATATATATACATATATATATATACTGTACAGTATATATATATATATATATATATATATATATATATATATATATATGTGTGTGTGTGTGTGTGTGTGCGTACAGTATATTATATATATATACATATATACAAATATATATATATATATATATACACACACAAAAAGACATCATATTTATACGAGAGAACGGGATCCATCAGCTGTCAGTTCATTGATAATTCCAAATAAGTCAGATTTTCCATAAAAGATTAATACCAGATTAACGGAAAACAGACCAGAAGTTAGATTTAAACTTTGACCTTTGCTACAGGCGATTTGGGTATAGTTACTAACATGGCTTCTCTGACCAGCCAATTCAGTGAACTTCGAGTCCGTCGATGTTACTAATGTACAAATGTACAAACTCCGAACAAATCTCTTCAGTTTTCTTTTGTGGCTATAATACATAATTTATGCTCATCACGTATCAGATTTTATGATTTCTATACACACACGCATATATATATATATATATATATATATATATATATATATATATATATATATATATATATAATGTATATATATATATATATATATATATATATATATATATATAATGTATATATATACATATATATGTATAGGCGTAGGAAGATATATATATATATATATATATATATATATATATATATATATATATATATATATATATATGCGTAAGAAGAGATGGTGATATATATATATATATATATATATATGTCATCATTATCATCATCTCTTCCTAAGCCTATATATATATATATATATATATATATATATATATATATATA
>NC_090739.1:15677650-15680150 GCF_036898095.1 Palaemon carinicauda
TATATATACTATATATATGTATATATATACAATATATATATATATATATATATATATACATATATATAATATATATATATATATATATATATAAAATATAACTATCAATCTAAATATATATACATATATATGTATGTATATTGAATATATATACATATACATAGTATATATATATATATATATATATATATATATATATATATATATATATATATATATATATATTTATATCATCTATATATATATATGTATATATATAAATATATATATATATATATATATATATATATATATATATATATATATATAATTGTAAGTGTCTATTACTTCGTACTCATGATGTTTTATGTTCTGTTATGTTACCTTGAACTAGAATTAAAATCTCACGTTATCTTTCCTAATAATTTTGTGATTTTAGTCTAAATCAAAGAACTCTTAAGCGATCCTCTTCCTGTATCCCTTTCATCATTCCTGATTCGTCTCGCCTTTTCTCCTCTTATCCTCCTAAGAAAAAAAGAAAAAAAAAAAACTCTCAGCCGAACGAGAAAGTTTCGAGAGCGTTATTTGACTTGTGTTTCTGTAACGGAGGATTTTTGGCCAACGTTCCTCTCTCTCTCTCTCTCTCTCTCTCTCTCTCTCTCCTCTCTCTCTCTCTCTCTCTCTCTCTCTCTCTCTCTCTCTCTTCCTTTTGCCACCCCCCTCCGCCCTTTCCTCTCTGTTCTGCAGTCTCGGATTCCGAGAAATGGCAAGGCAAAGAATGGGAAATGTTTTTGCCTATAGGAGCGGACTTTTAACACCAGATATTTCTCGTGGCATACTTTTCCCTTTTCCGCTTTCCTCTTTTGTTTGGCTTCACAGTTTTCTTTATTTTCTCAAATTAATAGACCGTAAATATTTGTTTGCCTTTAATACGTTGAGGAAATATGTGCTAGTTGTGATAATCAGGTATTCTTCACAATTTTCACATTTAAAGAAATAGCATGAGTGACGCATCAAAAGTCAGCCCACCATTACCTAATGGCAATGAGGATCCCGCTTACAGTGACCCAGGAAGTGGATCCTGCAGTGAGCATAATAGGGTGATCGCCTCCTTCCTAGGAGGATTAATACTAATCCTCCTAGCCTCCTTGCCATCCGCTTTTGAAGCAAGCTAAGAGCCGTCGCCCATTTACAACTGGGTACTGGGTAGACTCGTTAACCCTGAATAAGCAGAAGGATTAAATATAAATATGCGTTTTGCTACTGGACTACGCTACTCTCTCTCTCTCTCTCTCTCTCTCTCTCTCTCTCTCTCTCTCTCTCTCTCTCTCTCTCTCTCTCTCTCTCTCTCTCTCCTCTTTTATGAGACATTTATTTCTTATCAGCGAAGCATAATCTTATAACTTGTCAAAAAATGGCCCAAAGACTTTCTTCGTAAACTGATGGTCACAAGATTATATTTGGTTGTTGCTTTGCTACCAGTGGGCAACTCCCTTTTCTAACGGATGTACAGTTGAACAGGAATCACGGGCACACCTCGCTCTATCTGTTTGGTTCCTGTGTCCAACTGTACTTACTGTTTTTGGTAACTAGAATAAATGCGCGTACCTGTTTCATCAGAGTCTCACACTTTAATTATAGGGTGAACATAACAGCTAGCTATATTTAAACTTTGTTTTCAGATTTACGAAAAACTGGGAAAGTCTTACGACGGTGACCTCATGAAAATATCCTTAGAGTCGGTATTACCTTAAACAAACCGGTGCCTTGTCTAAACTATCCTTTTTTGGTTCCAAGTTCTTTGATCTTATTCTCTACTTATTATTATTATTATAAACAGACAGCAGAAATAATTAACAATTCAAATAAAAAACTTTTAGATCAGTAATAACATTAAACTAAATCTTTCACATATTAACCTTAAAAAAAGAGAGAAAGAGAAATAAGATAGAATAGTGCCCGAATGTACCCTCAAGCAAGAGAACTCTACCCCAAGACAGTGGAAGACCATGGTAGAGAAGCTATGGAGTGTCCTTCTCCTAGAAGAGGTGAATACCATAGCTAAAGAACCTCTTCTACTCTTAAAAAGAGAAAAGTAGCCACTTAATAAATAAATTACAGTAATTAACCCCTTGAGTGAAGAAGAATTGTTTGGTAATCTCAGTGTTGTCAGTGTCTGAGGACAAAGAATATGCCAGACTATTCGGTGTATGTGTAGGCAAAGGGAAACACTAAGATTACCAAATATTTCTTTGCTCAAGGGGTTAACTACTGAAATATTGTTCAAGGGCATTTTCCTCTTGTTATTGGTAGAAGAGACTCTTTACCTAGGTTAATCAGCTCTTCTAGGAGGACACTCCAAAATCAAACCATTGTTCTCTACTCTTTTGTATTGTCAAAGCCTTTGTACCATGGTCTTCCACTGTCTTCAGTAGAGTTCTTTAGGGTACACTCAATCACACTACTCCATCTTGTTTAATTCCATCTTTTTTTTTTTTTTTTTTTTGGAAGATTTATGCTT
>NC_090739.1:15685150-15695150 GCF_036898095.1 Palaemon carinicauda
ATTAATATCTAGATCAGGAATAAGAAATTTAATAGACCGTAAGTTTCTGTCCAACAAATTAAGATGAGAATCAGCAGCTGAAGACCAGACAGGAGAACAATACTCAAAACAAGGTAGAATGAAAGAATTAAAACACTTCTTCAGAATAGATAGATATATATATATATATATATATATATATATATATATATATATATATATATATATATATATACACACACATACACACACAACAGCAACATTGAATGCCGCCGTTTATAGTCTACTGCAAGACAAAGGCCTTAGGCATGTCCTTAGTTATGTCTGGAGTAAGACCATTTTCATCACCACGCTGACTTGCCTACTGTGGATTGGCGATGGTGGGAGACTTTAGCGTGATCGCTCACAGCAAACCAGTGGATATGTATATGCAAATATAAACACATATTTTCATAGATACCGTATTTCGATCTTCATGAGAATTCTTAAGTATTCATAAATAATGCGATGGACATTGTTTCAGTGAATAACAAGAATACAAAATATTAAAATACTTGACTTTACCAAAAAAAAAAAAAAAAAAAAAAGAAGCAATAATGTATGTTTCATGGATTTACTAAAAGTCTCTTAGCAGGTTACTACCCCCTAGTATGTACAACATGATATGCCTAAGGGAAGACATGCTGTTTTAACGTTTCTAAAAAAATGCTAAAATTTTACATATATATATATATATATATATATATATATATATATATATATATATATATTATATATATGTATATATATATGCATATATATATATATATATATATATATGTGTGTATATACATATATATGTGTATGTATATATATATATATATATATATATATATATATATATATATGTTTAAAGATATATGTATCTGCATGTATATATATGTATATTTACAAATAAGCATACATATAGTGTGCATACATATGATTAATATATATATATATATATATATATATATATATATATATATATATATATATATATATATATATCTATATCTATATATATGATAGAAATATTCAATTTGACGACAGGTATAGAAAAGCATACTACCGCTTACGACAGATTACTACTGTTACGAAAAAGAAAAAAAAAAAATGTACTTTCAGCTTTCATTTCAGATGTATCACATAAATTCCTTTTACGACGCCGGAAGGATATATCTGCATTATTGCTTGTATTATACTTACGCATTAAAAAACCCAGATGTTTGAAATGACCTTTTTTTCCACCCCTTATCTGTATATCTAACCGACCCTGTGACTGCAAGCCAACAGGCTGACATGTTGCATCCTTAGGGTACGACGCAAGTCAACTTGCTCAATAATACTTTCCTTCCCTTTTTGGATAGTCATTAATATTTACTCTGATAAAATGGGACCAATTCTAATTCTTTCCTTCCTTTTATGAATAATCATTAATATTTACTCTGATAAAATGGGACCAATTCTAATTCTTTCCTTCCCTTTTTTGAATAATCACTAATATTTACTCTGATAAAATGGGATCAAATCTAATTCTTTCCCTCCCTTTTTGAATAATCATTAACATTTACTCTGATAACATGGGACCAATTCTAATTCTTTCCCTCCCTTTTTGAATAATCATTAACATTTACTCTGATAACATGGGACCAATTCTAATTCTTTCCTTCCCTTTTTGAATAATCATTAACATTTACTCTGATAACATGGGACCAATTCTAATTCTTTCCCTCCCTTTTTGAATAATCATTAACATTTACTCTGATAAAATGGGATCAATTCTAATTCTTTCCTTCCCTTTTTGAATAATCATTAATATTTACTCTGATAAAATGGGATCAATTCTAATTCTTTCCTTCCCTTTTTGAATAATCATTAATATTTACTCTGATAAAATGGGATCAATTCTAATTCTTTCCTTCCCTTTTTGAATAATCATTAATATTTACTCTGATAACATGGGACCAATTCTAATTCTTTCCTTACCTTTTTGAATATTCATTTACATTTACTCTGATTAAATGAGACCAATTCTTGCCTGATGCAATAGATAAGATAGATATCATATGATGGGGGCTGTATGACAATGTGGTTGCAAATGTAGTTGAAATGTCAGCTCCTGCCTTTTACTTGTTCTTTCTACATTCGGGCTGATTGATTGATAGATTGATTATGAGTTATCTGGCATCCTGACATCTAAGGTCATTGACGCCGATCTACATTCGGCTGATTGACATGTCTCCAACTGAAAAAGTAATTTTTGTGTTTATACTATTTAGATGTGAATATGCTTAACTTTACCTCCATTTAAAGCAACTGCCTCATTTCCACTTCGAATTTTCACAGGCTGTAATATCTATGAACAGAAAATGATATGCTGTAATGAGCAATTTGCTTTTAGGACATTTAACGGAAGAAATATTTTGCTACCGCCATTTCTGAACATTTGATTAGTTTGCTGGCTTTGACCTTATCTTTTTTTTCAATTCCAGCAAATCACCAATAACGAATAATCATAGAATAATCTCTTCCGGACGAATTCACGAAATGATTAATATCTTATGCGTTTCTTCCCGTACGCAGTATAAAGCCGTAAAATAACAATTCGAAAATTGCATAACGCCAATTATCACTTGTGTTAATAGGTATCATTCCACTGTAATTTCTTTTCAATAGCTTGAAGCTATTGAAGGTATTGTTATGGTGTTCATTTGGGAACTCTAATATCCCGTTACGCAACTCAAGGCCAGGAAAGGTGAAATGGCACAGCCAATTGAAGCAAACTATAATTATGCTGTAATTATAATTACCGCAGTTTGGTAACAGGAAAACACCTCGAACAATTTCATCTGCAATATGAATGTTATGGAAAGCAGCAAACATACAAACAGAATAGCTGCGACAATTGGCAAATCTATTAAAATTTAATCACATAATTTTGTATGAAATATATATTTCTGATACTATCATCTTCATAATATATAGTTTTAATTTCATATATGAAATATAGCCTATACTAAACTTATAAAACATCATTCGGTAAATGTTTTCTTCAAAATATTTTATTTCAGACTGCTAAACTGTCCAAATTCATCAGGCATAAAGTATTTTATATGATTAAAAAATATTAGCATATCAAAATGAAACCAAAGTATTATCATTATTACTATTAATATCATCGTCATCATCATTAGAATTACTATTATAACTCATGGTTATCCTAGTTCGTGACCTCTGCCATATATCTTTAACTAACAACAAATTTCCCCTATATTCGATTCCTGTTTGCTTTCAAACTTCCTACATAACTTAATCCCTCTTTTTTTATCTTAGTCCACAAAGTTCTATCTTATCAGTCCCTCTTTCACATGCTAACCATCCCAATCAAAATCCTACCCTACAGTATCCTATCCTTACTAAATTAGGTAAATAATTTCTTCCTCCAACTCCATTGGAACCTTTCCCTCTTCCAGATATACCATACAGTCCCTGGTCAGCCACTTAATCACAACAAAACCACGTAATTCAGCATCTCACTTGTAATCCCAACAACTCTTTATTTCAATCTCTTAATTTTCTTTTTTTTACACTCTCAACATTAACTCCCTCAAGTATTTTCAATGTTATACTAAACCTTTCAATTCTTTCATCACTCGAGATACTCCAACGACCTATCACTGAATTACACGTTGGACTGCAGGGTCTGAGGTACATGTTTTCCATTAACCTTTCTCTGTTTTATATTCTATTCTCCATAAAGTTATTTATACATCGCACTTTCCTTAATCATACAGAAAGCCATATTTTCACATTATCTTCTCCTACCTATATCTATCTCGTCTTTACCTTATTCTTGCAAACTCTTCCCTTAACCAGGATTTTCTCTTTCTCAGGAACATTCATTTACTTTTTTTGGAAAGAAGTGAGCGAAGTTCTACGTGTTAGTACAGTATATTACGGGAAAAAAGAAAAGAAAACGAGAGCCAGAATTCCTGATGTTATAAAGAAATGATAGTATGATAAAATGGTTAGTAGATTTCAAAACATGAACTGTGACGATAGATTCCTAAGACAATTGGAAAGACAGGATAACTCTTTCCATGAGTTTACAGCTTTGTCCACGTGAAAGCTATTTTTAAGCGAATTTTATAATTTTCAACAAAATATGGATTTAGTAATATTGAGGTAATTGACAGAGATCTGCATGAGTTTCACATTTTTTTAAATGAATTTTTTCATCTTTGCGTTACCCCAGTGCTCTTCTGAGTGCTTGGAAACTTCAATAAGTTTACTGCAGATTATAGTTTAGCGGTAAAAAACTTTTCAAAATAATTCCTTTATCATCTTGAAATTATTCCAACTTTAAAACTATCGACAAATGAAATGGGACTGGTTAAAAATTCATAAGAATAAAAGAGAAGGTGCTCAAGATGATTGAAAAATAATCTATGGTTAAAGTCTGTATATATCTTTCGCTTTTCTTTCATTTAGATTAGCATTCTTCATTGGTAATCTATATTGAATAGGACTACTTATAAAACCTGAACTAAATTAAAAATAGAATTAAACAGGAACCGTTCTAATTTTTTTTTACTCAAAATTTAAAATTCCACTAATTTGTAACGCCATGACCGGAACTACCGCCATGAAAATTCCAACTGGAAAAGATTGGGCAATTGTTTCCTACTCTATGACTCCAATTAGAGATAATTACATCAACAATTAATCCTAGAACAAGCACTCCCCCCCCCATCCCCCACCATACAAGCATGGGTACAGCTATACAAACAATTACTGTTGAATTATACTACATTTTCTGTATTCATAATGAATGTTTCCAACCTTTAGCTATATAGTCATATTTAATCAATTAACAAAGTTCAAACTGGATTTAGTATAAAAAAAAGTTCTGATATTCAATAAAACGATATAAACACAAACATATGCCTACATAAGGACGTTTTCATTCGTGTAAGACTAGCATTTATGGAAAACAATTTCCAATCTCTAAGGAAATGTTGCCAGTCATCTTTTGCACATGAATCTCTCTCTCTCTCTCTCTCTCTCTCTCTCTCTCTCTCTCTCTCTCTCTCACTCGAAGAAGAAGAAGAAGAAGAAGAAGAAGAAGAAGAAGAAGAAATGAAACACTACTATTTTCAGGCAGAATGACACAGTACCCGGATGGGTCTCCAATTTTTCTAGTTACATTTTAACCGAGGGGATTGCCTACCAGGGACGAGGGAAGAGGGGAGAGAATGACAAAAAACCCGAATTTCTTTTTTGGTATTTCAGCAAACCAGTATTTTTTTTTATTTTTTTACTTTCTTTTTTTTTGCCAAAAGCAATGAATCAATAGACATCAATTAGAAGAAGGGGAAAATATGAAGGCTGATTATCCATTTTCAACACATAAGAAGATGCATTAAATATTAAAAAAATTAAAGGCTGCGCAAAATTGTTTTAGGTAAAAATGGGGGAAAATAATAAATTCACATCTTACCCTATTAAAAACTTGGACTACAGTGATAATCACAATCTTTAAAGAGAAAGTAACAAGACAATAGATAAGCCTGAAGGCTTGCATCTGAATAAAGGAAATACATAAAAGTGATCTACGCAAGCCTGGGGAACCTTTGGGTGTTATATGAAATATATATTTTCAACACTAGGCTATCTCCTGTAATAGGTGGATTGGATTGATTTCACGAAATTGGGCTGGCACTGGGGCCTGGGAGGCCACTCAGCAATCATGTGCAACCATGCGAAACCCTACAGTTGCAGTACGTAGGAAAAGTTAAGAGGGTGGACAGCAAGATGGGGGACTTAAGGAACAACGGAGGCATAGCAGAAGGCTAAACAGTGGGTGCAGTTAGGGGTTGCAGACACCTTTAAGTAATGTCTACAGTTCATTGCTTCGGATACACTAATGACAGTATCAACCTACGAGGCCCTCAACGGGGTGACTCCAGAAAAGAACAACACAAGTTACTGCCATATTCATCGGTTAACTACTGAATCGTGAATGAAACCCATGTACCATAAAACATCCGCAATATTAATTTCTTCTTGCATCTACACAGAAGGCTCATCCCCAGTGTGTCGAATACCTCTCCGCACAATGCGCCATTCGACCCTCTCTGTAGGCACTCATATCCTTCCTGGGTATCAAAGTCCCTCATTTCCAATATGTCTTTCACACCATCTATCCAACCTTTCTTAGACCTTCCTCTCCTCCTACCTCCTGACTCTTCTAAATTATACATTCTTTCGTTGTTTTCCCTCACCAATTGTCACCTATTCTTTCAACAATATCGAACCACCTGAAAATAATGTAGTCCAGCTTTTCAGCTATGCTAACATTTTTTATCTCCAACTCCTTTGTGGATCTAAACATTCGTTCCCCGTCAGTTCTTCTTATACCACATGTACTTTATAAATAGCTCATCTCGACAACTTCAGCCTTTTTCTTTCATTTGTACTCGGTATAACACTTCACTTCCGTAAAGGAGAGTTGGCACAACATAAATCCCTTCATATATTCTCACTATTTACACTGACAGACATATATATATATATATATATATATATATATATATATATATATATATATATATATATATATATATATATATATATATATATATATATATATATAAATATATGATAAATTTTGCACATTTAGACGTGTTTTTTCTTATTTCAAATAAGCCATATATTTTAATACATTAATGTTTGGATTCTCTTACTGACCTCGGGATCAGTCTCGAGGTGATTTCGCCTCGAGACTCTGATTCAAGACTCTGATTCCGCGGTTGGTAGGAGAATCCAGACATTAATGTATTAAAATATATGACTTATTTGAAATATATATACACATATATATGTGTATATATATATATATATACTGTATATATATTTATATATATACATACATATATATATATGTGTGTGTATATATATATATATATATATATATATATATATATATATATATATATATATACACACACACATACACGGAGTAGAATGTGTTAGCTTACATATATTTGTAAACATCAACAGGTAAGGTCATACACATACAAATTCATATACATTTTCATGTGTGTGATATTAGATAAAGAAAAACAGTCATAATTCCAGCAAGTTACGCAAAGCATTTCTTAGCATATTAAAATTCCAGGTTTAACGGAAGTACAAAGTCTGAATTACATAACATGAAAACAAAACCTCCGAAGGTTTCAGCAAAGAAAGAAGAAAAAGAAAAAACTTTCAATATCCAGCCACCCACGAATCCTTTAAAAAAAATCACAGGAAGTTTGAACACAAACTTCTCGATGAATAAATAGGGCAAAGTTACAGACTTTTCAAGGAGGGAGAATCCACGGAAATGAAAGGGAGTCATTCGAAATAGTTTTATCAGCGTTGCGGTTTCCTTCTGATTGCCTAAAAGGCAACGCTCGAGGGTTTGCCGTAGACAGAGAAGGGGATGGATGTAGGTTTTCCACTAAAAGAGAAAGTTATTGCTCACGGAGTAACATTGGGAAATCAAATAAAAACTTTCAAGCATAGAATGCCACGGATGATTTTATCCGCGATACAATAGACTGAAGTGTTCAGTATAAACTGCAGATGACAATAATGATGCTTGAGATAATTATACTTTTCATTAAACACAGTTGTACTCATTTCGAATAACGTTAGATGATCATGGCTTGCAGATATTAAAAATAATCATACTACCATTATGATAAATTCTTGAACCTGGAACCCGGTATTAGTATTTATGCCTTATGTGAAAGGGACATCAACTCATCATTTATTTTATTGAATGGCAATAAATTTGCTTGTGGTGGCCTATTAAAACGTCCTTGCGTGGCGTTCTATCAGACTGGGGTTCCAGTCACACTCAAGCTCGATAGTTTCTAATTGTGTCTACAAGCTCCTCATCCTTGTGAGCTGAGGTAGCCTATAGTTCTACCTGCTGAATCATCAACAGCCATTGCCTGGCCATCCCTGGTCCTAGCTTGAGGGGAGAGGGTGCTTGGGCGCTAATCATATGTATATAAGGTCATTCTCAAGGACATTGTCCTGCTAGCTAGAGCATTATCACTGTCCCTTGCCTCTGACATTCATGAACGAACTTTAAACCTTAAACGAGACCTAAATCAAAATGGTAAATGAAATCTCTTGGATGAAGAAGATGCAAAGTAAGAATTGTTGTTTATAATTCTTTGGTATCATATAAAATCTATATCTTATGAACGCACATGATAGAAAAAGTAAAGTCTAGTTGGATATCAATTAATAAATATACATGTTACAGAGAGAGAGAGAGAGAGAGAGAGAGAGAGAGAGAGAGAGAGAGAGAGAGAGAGAGAGAATAGAAAAAAAAAACAATCTGAAAACTACTCAGATCCGTTTCAACGACTCTGCTAGAGTAGAAAAGTATTCTTATCTTAGAGAAGCCATCTCTTTTGTCCCCTATGTTGCTAATCGCTCCTTTGGGGGGGGGGGGGGGCGGTACTCTTTAACACCCCATGAGACGTGGGACGGTAGGGCTCCGGTCTCTGCAAATGCCTTCATTCAAATATGCCATTCATACAAAAATCCTTGAATATTAAAACAAAAGGAATAATCACGAAATGAACAGTAAGTTTCTTTCACCTCTATTGATTAAGGAATTCAATAATGTATTAAATTCCTTAATATTAATGGTAAAATTAGATGTTACTGTACTGATTCTCTGTTGACTCTAAAAATAACTCTTTGATTAAATTCCTTAATATTTTTTATAAAGTTCCAGGGATACTGAAGTGAATATCCACTAACTTCTAGATGATGTTAAAACGATTAAATCGTTAGAATAATGCTATATGTTCTGTACTCACTAACTAGTGACTGTTGAAATGAAATATATATTTGTTCTGCTAAATTTTGCTCGGAATTATTGTCATTGCGCTGACTATCTGGGTCAAATTTGCTATTATTTGAGCAAAATTTATGGAGGCATTACACTAACGACATAGAATCCTAGTTATCAAAAATTTCAAATATCTAATTAAACGAGAAAATCCGTTAATGATCCTTTATATTTATGAAAAAAAATTAGTATTCGAAAATAAATATATAAAATTTATGGCCAGAAACATACGAATCTAAATATGTATATGATATAGATAAAAAAAAAATCATATAAAATCCCATTTCCATATATCGGTGGAAATATTAATAATATTAATAGGAATTGCAATTCTTTCCTATTATTATTATTATTATTATTATTATTATTATTATTATTATTATTATTATTATTATTATTATTATTATTATTATTATTATTAGTAGTAGTAGTAGTAGTAGTAGTAGTAGTAGTAGTACAAGCTAGGCTATAATCCTAGTTGGGAAAGCAACTATGGGCTCCAACAGGGAAAAATAGCCCAATGAGCAAGAAACTACAAGACAAGAATAAAAAATCGAAATAAAATATTTCAAGAACAGTAATAACATTACAAAAAGTAATATTCGTTGTTTTAAAATCTCAAACCTAAGAACATCTCACAATTTTCCAGTAAGCGCAATGATCATAAACGCATTGAAAATAAAAAAAAGTATGAAGTTTCAATTCCAGTGAACAAACGTCTGAGAGAAATATACTGTTGCAGACAAAACTGTAAAGATTAAAGCTTTAACTCAAGAGGCAAAGCATATAGTCACATGAAGACCACTTAAAGAAATGAAGCCATGTGAGAGGTACGTTCATTCCAATTGAGACTTTTAACTTCATGTTGGTAAAAGTCGAGAATGAAAATAAATACTAGATTTTTTAAACTTTATACTGTGGTTATTTTTAGAATATCTTTAATTTGTAAAAATTCCTATGGCTTACTTTTCAATTGAGACTTTCAACTTATGTTGGTAAAAGTCGAAAATGAAAAAAATACTAGATTTTTTTAAACTTTATACTATAGTTATTTTTAGAATATCTCTAATTTGTATAAAT
>NC_090739.1:15702650-15720150 GCF_036898095.1 Palaemon carinicauda
TTTAACTATACCGTATTATCTATGAAATAGTCATCTCTCTCTCTCTCTCTCTCTCTCTCTCTCTCTCTCTCTCTCTCTCTCTCTCTCTCTCTCTCTCTCTCTCGCTGTGAATTCTGCCTGAAAAGGTTTCTCTTGTATAAATGTCATAGTGGTGGAATTCATGGAAACCTCTCTTAAGGCCCCAGAGCTTATTTTCATTTGATTAAAAACATTTCCTTCTACATTGAGAGAGAGAGAGAGAGAGAGAGAGAGAGAGAGAGAGAGAGAGAGAGAGAGAGATAGATATTACTGTTGATGATGATAACCACAAGGATTTTATTCTTGAAAATAACGTAGAATGTTATTTCTCTCAAAATTATTATGACTGGAGAGAGAGAGAGAGAGAGAGAGAGAGAGAGAGAGAGAGAGAGAGGGAGAGAGAGAGAGAGAGAGAGAGAGAGAGAGCGATATATATATATATATATATATATATAATATATATATATATATTACTGTTGATGATGATAACCACAAGGATTTTATTCTTGAAAATAACGTAGCATGTTATTTCTCTCAAAATTATTATGATTGGAAGATGGGCCGATTTTGCAAATTATGATTTATTCTTATATTAGTTTTCCTATAAACAATACTGTACTGTTATATCAGTAATCGTAAGCAGTTTCCTACATCATACTATATCTTGAATGACAGCAAGACTGTAGTTTAGTTCTAAAAGTCAGGCCTTCTCCATCATGAGGCTCAATACTTTACAGGACTCTGAATGATTTATTCCAGCTGTGACCAAGTTGTGGAATGATTTTCCTAATCGGGTAGTTGAATCAGTAGAACTTCAAAAGTTCAAACTTGCAGCAAATGTTTTCATGTCGAACAAGCTGACATAAGGTTTTTCATAGTTTATATAAGAAATTTGTTTTAATGTTGTTGATAATTCTAAAATATTTTATCTTAATTGTTCATTACTTCTTTTATCGTTTATTTATTCCCTTATTTCCTCTCCTCACTGGGCTATTTTTCCCTGTTGGAGCCCTAGGGCTTATAGCATCTTGCTTTTCCAACTAGGGTTGTAGCTTAGCTAATAATAATAATAATAATAATAATAATAATAATAATAATAATAATAATGTGAAAGACCTAACCGATGCTTTTTGTTCTATTTAATTTTCAAGGAAAAAGCCAAGAAAACATAAGTTGTTTACAACTTTCATTCCTGGATATACAAGCCCTGTCCCGCCACTATGCTTGTATATTTATTTCTGTTAGCCAAACCGTATATTGAGGATCTTAAACATTCATACTTGACTTAGACGAAGAAGTTAATTTATAGTTACTAAATAGGCTACCTAAATCCATACTTGATTTAGACAAAGCAATTAATTTATAATTACTAAGTACTCAAATTCAAACTTCATTTAGGCGATGTGCTTTATCAATATTGTCAATAAAGAACATATTTTTCAAAGAATGTGTTTATATATATTTGGTTTGAAATAGTACTGGACATTATTTAAAACATCTGAGTGTGATTTATCAAAAACTCCCACTTTACTAATTTATAAAAGATGGCGTTGGAAAAAAACTTCGTTTCATGAACTTTTTTTAAACTAATTTTCCCGGAGAATATATCAATTAAATCTATTGCATAATAGTTCGAAATAGATTTGGAGGCTTTACCAGTCACTAACATTACCAAATATATATCTTGAAACATCTCCCCTATATATTAAAGAGCAAGTGTTTGGCTATATATATATATATATATATATATATATATATATATATATATATATATATATATATACACACACACACACACACATATATATATATATATATATAATATATCTTTCCAGTCACGCAAAGTTCTCCCCATCCCTCAGGTAGGTGGAGAAGGAGTAGTCATACCCTGGTGAGAGGGGATAAGTGTGCGTGTGTCCATATCTATCTAAATGTTTACCAACTATCTAAGACGGGTCACGTACACTAGTTTTTCATAGAGAAAGACCTATCATATGCATTTATATTCCTATGAAATGCTTAGGAAGCAAATATAATTCCTAGGTATATTAATTAATTTATAACTTAAGAAATAAAAAAAAATATATTTGAAGTGGCAGAATTTCATTTTGTTTGATGAAGATTAAATATAAGGCGAGACAAAGCTTCCCTTTCTCAAACTACCTTCCTGGTCTTCTCTGCTCATCCGCCATTCATTAACCTCGTTTTTATGGCCAATTCTCATCTTTTCTCAGTATCTGAGGCTCTTGCTAGACAGCGCAAGTGATAAAGATTTATCGTATAACGTCGTTTCATCAACGAGAAGGGGGGAGGAGATAGAGGGAGGGGAAGGAGTGAGAAGGGGGCGGGTAGGAGTGAGAAGGGGAAGGGGAGGAGTGAGAAAAAAGGGTAATTTCGAGATGGTTGAATGTCAGGTGAGAAAGAAAAAGAGGGAAAAGATGTGGTGGTTGCTAGGGTCGTGGTTTATTCATTATTTACTTTGAATTTTTTTCTCAGGGAGAGGAATTATTTATTATTGCATAATTCGAATGTTACCGAATGTACTGACATGATATTTCCCCCAACCACCCCAAACACCCCCCCCCCACACACACACACACATATATATATATATATATATATATATATATATATATACATATATTTATATATATACAATATATAAATTTATCATATATATATATATATATATATATGTATATATATAGATATATATATATATATACATACATATATATATATATATATATATACACATATATATACATATATATATATATATATATATATATATATATATATATATATATATATATTATTTATGTGTGTATAAAAGGCAATGTCTGTGTGCGTGTGTTTTCTATAAAAAGAGAGATTAGAGATTCTACGAATAAATACAAAGTGTATTCCTAAGTAAAAATTCCCATAATGCAAGTGGTCCCAAATCTCTAAGTGGCTCCCTAAGGAAGCTGTTGGGGCAAAAAACCCCCTCCTTAGTGAAATCAAGCAGGACAGCACCGTAGAGTTCATCTACTTAAAAAGAAACATTCACAAAAATCTCACAATATAATTTTTTCATCGTGAAGACTAACGTCACTATTTTTATTTTGATCAATATCTACGGGCCTCATAATTACTGACCCATTGAAACTGCATTCAATAATAATGAACCTATTGCAATTAATTTCGACATAGACATTGTATAAACATAGGAGAGTATTTTAGGATATATCAATTTGGATATATATACATATATATATATATATATATATATATATATATATATATATATATATATATATATATGTCTGTTTGCGTGTGTGTAAAAAGGCAATGTCTGTGTGTGCACGCTTGCTCCCTATAGAAAAAAATTACAAGAATTACGGAATATTTAATGATGAAATCTTATGTAATTTTTATCGAGAAAGCTAACGCCGTTATATCATTTTGATCACGATCCACCTTGGGGGTCTACGGGACCCATAATTACAACCCCCTAAACTGCATTCAATAATAATGAACCAATTATAATTAATCTCGACAAAGAGATTGTATGAACATACAAGATTATTTTGGGCTATATTCATTCGGAATTTCCCCCCCCCCTCAAAAAAAAAAAAGTTTAGTTGGGGGTTGACCCCCCCCCCCCCACACACACACCACACACACATCCAGCCTACACTGATTTTCTTTTCCAAGTGATAAAATGTACAAGAACATACGGAATATTTAATGATTGAGTCTTATGTATTTTCTATATGTTTTTTTTTCAGTTTTCTACAAAATGATGCCACCCAAAAAGATGTTCATATATATATATATATATATATATATATATATATATATATATATATATACATATATACTGTATATATATATGTGTGTGTGTATATATATATATATATATATATATATATATATATATATATATATGTATGTATGTATATATATGTATGTATGTATATATGCATATATATATATATATATATATATATATGTATATATATATATATATATATATATATATATATATATATATAGTCCTGAAATTGTATATATACTTTTTCCATGAAATCTTACACCGTTCTTGGAAACTGTTTGTAAACAAGTTATTTTTTTTGTGTGGTTTATTACACCTGTATAAGATGTATGCATGCATGTTCATTTATAAACAGTAAATGGCTAACAATTTAACTCGCATGAACCCATGAATATCTGCATTTGAAATGATATTACTATTCTATTTGAAAAATACATCTCAAATCTAAAATCTGCAAAAAAGGTGGTAGAAATTTCACAGATAGAGGAAATGTTTCTCTTTCAGTTATCTGTGGAATTTTTATTTCAATTGGGAGGTCTGTGCGTGACTAAGGTCTTTTTACGTAACAACATAATCGTCTACCTCACTGTTACCACAGCGCTCTTTTCACAATGTGAAATTTTGGTTGCATCGAATGTTGGCCCGAAAATGGCCGACAGACAGTTAAGAATCTCAAAATAAGCACATATAGACAGAGAGAGAGAGAGAGAGAGAGAGAGAGAGAGAGAGAGAGAGAGAGAGAGAGAGAGAGAGAGAACGTAAAATTTCTATCTAATTATTAGTATATCTTTTGCACTGGTTGCATTTAGCGCGTCCAATGTGAGATTTTTTTTTTTATTACGAGTCAGTATTATTAATATTAGTATTGTAACTAGCTAAGCTAAAACACTAGTTGTAAAAGCAGGATGCTATGAGCCCAAGGGCTCCACCCAGCGAGGAAAGGAACTGGATAAACTATAATAGAAGCAATGAAAAAAGAATATAAAATATTTTAAGATCAGTAACAATGTTAAAATAGATCTGTCGTGTATAAACTATGAAGAGAGACTTCTGTCAGCCTTTTCAACATAAAAACATTTTTTGCAAGTTTGAACTTCTCAAGTTCCACCGAATCAATTGCTTGATTAGAAAGATCATTCCACAACTTGGTCATAGCTAGAATAAAGCTTCTACAATACCGTGTAATGTTGAGCCTTATGATGGAGAAGCCAAGACTGTTAGAATTAATGCGTACTTAGTACTACTTACAGGATGGTACAATCTTGGAAGACTTGAATGCAAAGAACGGGCAAATTATGAAAATTGTTAGGCAACATGCATAAAGAACTAACTAAACGGGTGCCAGCAATAAATGTCTAGATCAGGGGTAAGAAATTTAATAAAACGCAAGTTTTTGCCCCATAAATTAGCATCTGAAGACCAGACAGGAAAACAATACCCAAAACAACGTGGAATGAAAAAAATGAAACTCTTCTCAATAAATTGATCACCGAAAATCTTAAGGACTCTCGATAAGCCATTTTTTTTGTGCAATTGGAGAAGAAACAGACCGAAAGTGTTTCTCAAAAATAAATTTACAATCACGAATCACTCCTAAAATAGTAAAGGAGTTATATATAGTTAAAGAAACATTACCAATGCAGAGATCTGTATGTTGAGGAGCCATTGTCCTCGACCTACTTACAATCATACTTTGAGTTTTGTTACGGTTTAACTTCATTCCCCATATTTTGCACCATGCACTAATTTCATCTAGATCTCTATTAAGGAATTCAACAATCCTATATCTACGTTCATGAGATGGAATTCGGGTAAAGGTAGTAGCATCCTCTGTATAAGCAACGGTCTTGTTATCAAGGCCAAACCACGTATGTGTGTAATAGTATGAAAAGTAATGGACCAAGAATACTATCCTGAGGAACACCAGATATCACAGTCCCATATTGCAATATATTACTTCAAAATTCAATAATGATCCTAAGGAAAGACCCACCTACTCTCAACTGTTGAGTTTGAAAAACAAGGTTTGAAGGTCTAAAAGACGATCAAGAATGGCAGAGGCAAAGGAACAGTGACATTGCCCTAAATGGTGAACAATAATATATATGATCAGCGCCCAAGCCCCTTTCAACCCAAACTAGGACCAAGAAGGGCCAGGCAATGGCTGCTGAAGGCTCAGCAGATAGACCTATAGGTTCCCCCAAACCCCCATTCTTAACTCACAAGGGTGGTGAGGTTGCAGCGACCAAAGAAACTGACGAGTTTGAGCGGGAACCAGTCAGGGATATAACCACATCGGCAACCACAACCCATGACTAACATGGTCAAGGTTAGTACTACATTAAGGTCAATCATACAAACTTCCTGACCGCATGTTCCTAAATCATTGGAGATCGCAAGAATCGAATAACATGCTCCAAGATCTTTAAGAAAGCCAAATTGCTAACTACTATGAGATTCAGGGCCCCTGTAACACGGTTTTTTCGCAATAACTTTTTTTCTATGAATTTCATAAATATAACGCTTATTCAGAATGCACATTATATCTACACATAAATTTTGACTATATTCTGCATTACGTAGGTTGAATAAATTTGGTACTTTATTAAGTAAAAGTGACGATTTTTGAAGACGGGCCAACTTACTCAGAGAAAAGGTTTCGAACGCACTCGTTACGTAACTTATGACGGCATTTCTTCTCTTTCTCGATCGATGATTGGTTATACGTAACGAAGGCTATACCTCTGCCAACAATAACACAAAAGTGTAAATAAAAGCAAAGCAGTACACCTTTATGAACTCTGAAACCTCTCCACTGAAAATTGTCATAATGAACAAACGAACAAAATATGTTAATAAATACAAAAACACTTCGATTATTAGTCTAACTCCCAAAATAAGTTTCCTAAGAAATTACAGTCTACTTTATAGGTCACAATCAGATTGACAAAGTGTATGGAATAGTTGGTAATTTTCAAAAACGTAGTAGACCAGCTTGATTTGATAACTGCTATATCCAATGTCAAGCAATTTTTATTCATTGTCTATCTACCTACCTATTTACTGTAAAAAAAAAGATAGCCGGTACCGTATTTTCGCTTTAAACCTTCACCAATAATTATCGTCAGAATGATGACTTCATGAGACTCCACCCACTTTGGCCTTGTTATGAATCAGGATAACACTGAAGGCTATCATGGGCATTGTTGGATCAGAAAATTCAAATTCTGGCTATAAAAACTCATTTCTCGAGTAGTTGTAAGAAGTGCTAAATGATCCTCAATGATCTCAGCAGTTGGCCTAAACGTTTAATTCATGCATACTACTGTTGCGGCAGTACTGCTACAGTAGTATTACTACGCCAGCACTGATACCCCACCCACATCTATGTATTGTTCCGCCATTCATAAAGTCTTTGTCATGTTTTTTCACTGTGCAATAAGCCATGGCCTCCTCAGAAATTAAGTTTAACATTAGATGATAGGTTATTTCATTAAGCTGACAAATTATGGCAACTGGGTATGTTATTGCCGACGTTGAAGCTAAAGATAAAGTATGGTATCATTCCTTCATTGCATTATCATCTTTACTACTATTTGTTTTGCTACATGTAGTAAATATTTTAAAGGATAAATGAATTATGTTCACTTTACTTCTATAGATTCCCATTAGACGTACAAATAAAACTCCTAAAACTATTCATGATTTATTTACAAAATGCAGTCATGCCCAAAACATAGCCAGCACGTTCGTACGGCCTAAGAAGAAGAAAAAAAATTATATCGGATGATCCGTTGGTCTGATGGAGATTTTAGCACAAAAATCTTATTTTAATAAAAAAAAGTTATATAAAGACTGTTTACATACAATCTCTCTCTCTCTCTCTCTCTCTCTCTCTCTCTCTCTCTCTCTCTCTCTCTCTCTCTCTCTTGGTGGCATAGTGAATAGTTAATGGAAATGTTCAAAAGCCTGAATGACATTACAAGTATTATAATCATGTTACGCTAAATACAAATCAGACCATAAACATTGGATTTAAACTAGAAACTGAATAATTACCTATTCAGGCTATAATAGATATGGCCAAGGGCTTTCTCATGACTGTATAAAGTTACAAGTCGTAAGACAAATGCAGGTTTGCAACCACGGAGGCAATTCCAAATCCTGTTAGCCATTCTTGACTGTTATTGGTTTCAGAGCAGATGGAAGAAGGTGAATGGGTGTCTGGTGGATGGGCGGGGCAAAATTTTGTCCAAAGGTGTTTACATTGCTTACGTAATGAATGGCGTCGGCTGGATCATTTTTACTCTATAAAAATTAAAACCATCGGGTTTAGGTTATTGATAATGCTGACAAAATTTGTGTGTGGTTGTAAAATATACATATGTCAACTTTCAGCTACACCCGATGCTTTGATAGGGAGCAAAGTCCAAAAAACCGTGTTACAGAGGCCCTGAATCTCATAGTAGGAAACAATATACCTTCAGCATACCTATTTAGACGTTTTACCAAAAGGCATTCAAAAACTTTAGATAATATGGAAGTTATGGAAATTGGGCGGTAATGAGCTGGGATAGAGCTACAACAAACACATTCACCAAATGGAGCAACATTACCAATTCTCCAAGAAACCCAAAAGGAACCTCTTCATGCTAACTTGCGGAAAAGAACAGATAACTTTGGAGCTAAGAAATCTGCAGTCCTTATAAAAAATAGGAAATATGCAATTTGGGACTACATCTCCACAAGCACCAACGTCTATCAAGAGAGCTTTAATTTCACGAAACCGAAAAGCTAAACTAGTTAGTTTAGCATCAGGAAAACAGTAATGAGGAAAATAAATTTTCTCATTACTCTGCTTACTGTCAAACGTATCCACCAAAAGGATTGCCTTTTCCTTTGGACAGTGAGTGACAGAACCATCTGGTTCAAGTAAAGGAGGAACTGTTAGGTTTATACCAAAAGAGTGCAGATTTAAGGGTAGCCCACCACTTATGTTCCTGGGTTGTACCAGAAAGGGTTTCTTTTATGGTCAAGTTGTATTCCTTTTTAGTTGAAGCATTATGCTTCCAGTTCCTCAAAATAAGCTCATCATTGAATCAGGGTTTGTTTTTTACTCGGTATTTAATCAAACGAGAATGGATATGCCTATCAATTATGCTGACCAGATTCTCATTCAAGAGATCAACAGGCTCAACACTTTCATGCAATTGTGACCAACTCAAATTCAAAAGATCACTCAAAATGTCATTCCAGTCTGCTTAAAATTTTATATAATTCTGACATGAGTATGACACAGGGACAGGCTGCTCATTCTTAATTAATAACGAAACCAAGGTTGTTACTGTCCTTAAAATATTTTAACTATTCATTACTTTTTTCTTAATTTATTTATTTCCTTATTTCCTTTCCTCATTGGGCTATTTTCCCTGTTGGAGCCCTTGGGGTTATAGCATCCTGATTTTCCAACTAGAGTTGTAGCTTAGCAAGTAGTAATAATAATAATAATAATAATAGTAATAATAATAATAATAACCAAGGCATGGTCAGACATCCTAGCTGGAGAACCGACCTTATTTATTATAAAACCAGGGGGTCAGTGTATTTTTTCTTTGAAATCCTCTTTGATTAAAATCCTGAAATCATTTCCTTTTTAAGTTTAATCCATTGTTCTCACTACCTGAATTTTGTTGTTGACATCATTGATTTTTTCTATTTCCTCTTCGATTACTATACTCATATAATTTCTTCTCTACGTTTAAACAATTGTTTATTTTTCTATCAGAATTCTGTTGCCTTATCCTCATTGACCTGCCTTTTTTAGCTTTAAAAGTAACAATTAGCTCATTTCTATTTATGCACAACAGAAGCAAAGAATTCGTCGTTAAATAAGCATTTGATTACTCCGACAGCTATAGCATCACAAAGTTGGTTTATCATATCAGTGAACAACTCGTCTCGTCGCTCATAAAGGCTTTGCAACCAGATGGTTACCTTTCCTGTTTTTCAGCAAAAAAAAAAAAAAAAAAAAAAAAAAAAAAAAAAAAAAAAAAAAAAAAAAAACATTCCGGATGTCTTCGTTCTTTTTTTTGCTATCACTCCTTTAAAATATATTAGTTAGATTTCTTATTTAATAGACTTTTTAGATTTATTTTCAAAACATTTCTCAGGTTAATTTAGTCTTCCATGAGTGTATATGTGTATGGTGGGGGGAAGAGAGATGATATCCTATTATAAGGATTATATAAAGACAGAATGAATCTACAAGTTTCAAAAAATATTCGCAGAAGAAGATTTATAATTGAGTGCCTCGAATAACTCGTACAAGGAAAGGCAGTGACTAAAACTCAAAAATCCTATTCTGACAAACCTCAATTAATTGCTCAATTTGAAAGTTCGTGCTCGACAACTACTCTTCCCTATGATTGTATCTCTCTCTCTCTCTCTCTCTCTCTCTCTCTCTCTCTCTCTCTCTCTCTCTCTCTCTCTCTCTCTCCAATGCTGTAAATTATATACTCCAAGGCTAAATCAATACATAGTTCCTTTCGAAAGACACTTCTTCAACTGCGCTGTTCGTCATCCCCTAATTTAGTCTTAATTATCATTCGTTTACCTATTTATCTATGAGTCCATCTATCTATCAATCGATCTATCGATCATTTCTATTTAAAAGAAATTTCAAAGCCACCTCTCTAACTCACACACAGACACACACACACAAATCCTTCCTTTAGCTATTTATCTTTGTACCTATCTACTTGTCTATCAATCCATTTATCTATCTCTTCCGGTTAACAGAAATCACAAAGCTCTCTCTCTCTCTCTCTCTCTCTCTCTCTCTCTCTCTCTCTCTCTCACATCTTTCCTTAACTAATTACCTATGCAGCTATCTATGTATCAATCCCTCTATTTATCTCTTCCAATTAACAGAAATTCCAAAGCTCCTCTCTCTCTCTCTCTCTCTCTCTCTCTCTCTCTCTCTCTTCCTTTAGCTATTCATGTATGTAGCTATCTATGTATCAATCCCTCTATTTATCTCTTCCAGTTGACAGAAATTCCAGTCTCTCTCTCTCTCTCTCTCTCTCTCTCTCTCTCTCTCTCTTTTCCGCCCCTTCCCGCTACAGGTCTTTTTACTTTCCAGCCGTACTCCCAATTTTCCGCTCTTTCCGCCCACCTCCCGCGAAGGAAGTGCTCCTCCCTGGGGCTCCTTGAGATAGTGTGAAAAATGAGAATAGGATAAGAAGAATGTAGAAAGGCCGGCGGGAGAAGGAGAGGGGGGGGGGGCGAGGAGGGATATGTAGGGGAGAAGTAGGAGAACCGAGAGGGGAAAAGGGGATTTGGCTTTTCCCACTCTGTGGAAATTAGCTTATTATTTTTTCCCCTTTGGAAAAGGCTTGAAGACTTTACTGTACACTGAGGGAAAGATTAGAGTTTCTCATGTAATTTTAATTTTCCTTCTATTTTCTCTATATGTAAATTGTTTCGGAAAGGTTTTCTCTTCAGGGATAAATATAATATATATTCTACTTCAAAATTTTAAAGTAAATAAATAAATCAAATGGGATTATCAAAGAAATAGACTTAATAAATTGCCTCAAAATAAGAATAAATTGGTTCAAAAAATAATATTAGTATTTAGGCCAATGATGGAAGACAGACAAAAAAAGAATAAAATGAACTTATGCTTCCTGATGATCAAATACTACGAAAAGTACCCCCAACAAACCCATAAACAACAACAACAACAACAACAACAACAAATGAAGCCACTTCTAGTCGACTAAATGATAAAGGCCTCAGACATGTCCTTATTCGTGTCTGGGGTTTGACCAGTTTTCATCACCACGCTGGCCAGCGCGAATTGGTGATGGTGGAAGATTTTCGTCTGATTGCTCACAGCAAACCAAGATAGCATGGGTGGCCCTGACTAGTACAGTTTTGCTGATCTTGGCGATATACAAACCCTTTCACTACGTTAAGGTATCCCAATTCAGAAAGTGATATATATATATATATATATATATATGCATACACAAATACACACACACACAAAACCACACACACACACACACACACAAAACCACACACACATATATATGATTTATATATATATATATATATATATATAGAGAGAGAGAGAGAGAGAGAGAGAGAGAGAGAGAGATTGCGTTAAGATGAGTGCATTGATATCCGTACCCTAAGAAACATAATATCCCAGTTATTGCGATATTTCTACTGAGAGCATCTTTATCGAGGAAGTTGGATAACACCCTCTCTCTCTCTCTCTCTCTCTCTCTCTCTCTCTCTCTCTCTCTCTCAAAATGTAATATCGAATCGTCTGCGATTTTGTTACAAAAGACAATCCAAAAAAGACTGAAATTAAATAGTGTTTAAAATGTAGCCTTTACATAAAAATGATAATCCCCCGTTGAAGACTTAACCATTTTTCCATGACTGTTGGCCAATAATGTCACCGAGGCTTCCGACGGGAAAACAGAAAAAGAGTAATAAATACAAGGAGAATTAAAACTCTGTAATCAATGTAATCGAAGCACCATCTTTATCAATATTGATTTTTTTTTTTTGTTCCCTGTCTTTCAAATCTTATTTTTCAAAATACGAATGAAAGGTTTGTGTTATTTATGGCAGAATAAATATATTAGTAAGTTTTCACTTTCTAAAAAATCTAGATATTTTCCAGAGTTTACCTAATGTAAGATAGTGTTATTTACGAAACATTCTAAATATTAACATGGCTTAATCTCAAGACACAAGACGCTTTCATATAAACATAATAAGAGGATTGGTGTACAGTATATTTACATAGACGGTACACAATGCTTATACAGTGGGTCAGTCAGATTTAGAACAAGAACATTTCCACAAAATTAATGCGTATTCATGATGCAACAGAAGTTTGTATATAAACCATATATATATATATATATATATATGTATGTATGTGCATATATGTATGTATGTATGTGTATATATATATATATATATATATATATATATATATATATATATATATATATATATATATATATATATATATATGATGCAACAGAAGTTTGTATAAAAACCATATATATATATATATATATGTATGTATGTATGTATGTATGTGTATATATATGCATATATATGTATGTATGTATGTATGTATATATATATATATATATATATATATAAAAAAATTTTAATATGTTTTTTTATATATTATCATTAAATACATTTTCACAACAAAAGACACTTTTAAGCGAGGGAAAATGTCCCCGATATACCTAACCATGGTGAATACAGCAATATTCGCATACCTCAAATCTCCATCCTTACAGATACTCTTTCGCGCCAATTAAACGAACTGATAAATATGATTGAAATTGATGCTCCCAAATAATTAGATTTGCCGCAATTCTAAAACATGAAATTGATGCTCCCAAATAATTAAATTTGCCGTAATTCTAAAACATTTGCAGTTTCCGTGTCTCTGCTAATATTGCCCCCCCCCCCCCCCAAAAAAAAAAAAAAAAAAAACAACTTTGGAATGAAACATCTGGATGGTGATATAAAAAGGTGATAAGATGTAAAGAAATTTTTATTTACATATATTGAGAAGGAAAAAAAAAATTATTGCGAACGGGCTTTCATCCTCTCATCGTCTAAGTATGCGAATTATTTGCATTATACTTTACTATCATGCAAAATATATTTCGAATGCATATACGTATTTTCTTACGCAATATATCTATCTATCTATAGAATTACCTCCGCCAAAGAGGTTATAAAATCGAGTCGGTTTCTTTGGTATTCATTTACAAGACCACGCTCTCCATATACTACCAAATTATGTAAAGCTATTGTTTTTCTCTATTACTTATTCATAATTTAAAACAATTCTCCACATGGGAAAAGGCTAATTATAAAAAAAACTATAGAATTTCAATAAAAACTAGCCAGGTTTCCTTACTAAATGACCTGGAACTGATATCGTTAACAAAGTCAACCAAACAGAAGTTCGTGATGACAGCGTACATTTGATAGATATTCAAAATAAAAAATAAATTAAAAATGCAGTAATTACTCAACAGTGTTCATTAAAATATACAATTCATAAACAGTGACACTTTTGAGTAATTATTCCATTTTCAATTCAGTATATATTTTGAATACATATCAAATGTGCACTGGCATCACGAACTTTGGACTTCTGTTTTGTTGATTATGTTAGCGGTGTCAGATCCCGGTCTATTAACGAGGAAACGGCTTTTTTTTTTTTCTTAACTTGTTTCCCATGTGACGATTTGTTTTAAATTATGATATAGTAATAGAGGAAAACAATAGCTTTGCATAATTTGGCAGTATATGGAGAGCGTGGTCTTGTAAACAAATACCGTTTACAGTATTTATTTATTTGTGTGTCTGTGGACAGGATTACGTCAAAACTACTCGACAGATTGTGACAAAATTTTCACCACCGACAGATCTTAGGTCATGGTCGACTCCATTATATTTTGGAGATGATCCGGATCCGGGACAGTACTCAAAATCCGGATTTACATTTTTCGCTATTTATCGTTACGTCAAAAGTGAACGACGGTTGTTTATAAATTTGTTCATTCTTGGGTCATGGATGACTTCGCTGAGGAAATTTTAGACATAATCCGGATCGGGCTCAGGATTCTGGATCAGATGCAAATCAAACGTCTTTCTCTTTTGTGTCAATGTCACTCTTTGGCGAACTTCATGAATTCCTGATTGTTCTTATATATATATATATATATATATATATATATATATATATATATATATATCATAATCATCATCTCCTATTGTTAACGCAAAGGGCCTAAGTCAGATTTCGCCAGTCGTCTCTATCTTGAGCATTTAATTCAATACTTCTCCATTCATCATCTGCTTCGCGCTTCATAGTCCTCAGCCATGTAGGTCTGGGTGTTCCAACTCTTCTAGTACCTTGTGAAGCCAAGCTAAACGTTTGGTGAACTAATCTCTCTTGGGGAGTGCGAAGAGCATACGCATATATATATATATATATATATATACTGTATATATATATACTGTATATATATATACAGCTGGTAAAGAGACTGATGTCTCACCAGGTAAATCCTCGGACAGCTAGATTAGGGTCAGGTTCAGATTTCCTTTTATGGGCTCTCGTGGCATGGTTGGTTTCGACCTGGCCTTTCATTAGAAGGGGCTAGCGTTCGATCCCAGGTATGAGGTAGAAATTTATTTCTATTTGAACACGATGTTGTGTTGATATTTATCCATATTGACTCATCAGGGGTAATTTGAATGAATTACTACCAATTGTGTCACGTGGTGGCCCGGGGAAATCTGGTAAAACTCGCTGGTAAAGAGACTGATGTCTCACCAGGTAAATCCTCGGACAGCTAGATTAGGGTCAGGTTCAGATTTCCTTTTATGGGCTCTCGTGGCATGGTTGGTTTCGACCTGGCCTTTCATTAGAAGGGGCTAGCGTTCGATCCCAGGTATGAGGTAGAAATTTATTTCTATTTGAACACGATGTTGTGTTGATATTTATCCATATTGACTCATCAGGGGTAATTTGAATGAATTACTACCAATTGTGTCACGTGGTGGCCCGGGGAAATCTGGTAAAACTCGCTGGTAAAGAGACTGATGTCTCACCAGGTAAATCCTCGGACAGCTAGATTAGGGTCAGGTTCAGATTTCCTTTTATGGGCTCTCGTGGCATGGTTGGTTTCGACCTGGCCTTTCATTAGAAGGGGCTAGCGTTCGATCCCAGGTATGAGGTAGAAATTTATTTCTATTTGAACACGATGTTGTGTTGATATTTATCCATATTGACTCATCAGGGGTAATTTGAATGAATTACTACCAATTGTGTCACGTGGTGGCCCGGGGAAATCTGGTAAAACTCGCTGGTAAAGAGACTGATGTCTCACCAGGTAAATCCTCGGACAGCTAGATTAGGGTCAGGTTCAGATTTCCTTTTATGGGCTCTCGTGGCATGGTTGGTTTCGACCTGGCCTTTCATTAGAAGGGGCTAGCGTTCGATCCCAGGTATGAGGTAGAAATTTATTTCTATTTGAACACGATGTTGTGTTGATATTTATCCATATTGACTCATCAGGGGTAATTTGAATGAATTACTACCAATTGTGTCACGTGGTGGCCCGGGGAAATCTGGTAAAACTCGCTGGTAAAGAGACTGATGTCTCACCAGGTAAATCCTCGGACAGCTAGATTAGGGTCAGGTTCAGATTTCCTTTTATGGGCTCTCGTGGCATGGTTGGTTTCGACCTGGCCTTTCATTAGAAGGGGCTAGCGTTCGATCCCAGGTATGAGGTAGATATATATATATATATATATATATATATATATATATATATATATATATATATATTCAGTTGCATGATAGAGTAAAAGCGGGGTACAGGCATACAAGAGGAACGAAAGGCTAGTCCTGAATGAAATGTGATGAATAGACGGTCAGTAACACAAAATTTATGGAGAATTATAAACGGAGAATGGTGTCGGAAGTAATTGCATTTCTTGGACGATGATGTTGAGATATTTTGAAGATTTGCTTCAAGTGGAGAACAGGGTAAAACACCCGAGTGCTAAAACACTCGATGAGGTTAGTGAAAGGCTAAGAATGCTTGGGGAAATAATTGCTGGGGATGTAAGGAAGTTAATTAAGAAGCTCAATAAAGGGCTGGAAAAAAATGTTAGGTATGTCTGGATGAGGAACAGGTCCAAAAGGAATGGATGAGAGGAATCATTGTTTCACTATAATATTGTAAAACTGATTAAGGTGACTGTAAGAATTATAACACCACATCACAAGGTTTATGGTACGATTTTGATTGAATAGGTAAAACGAGTGTCAAATGGACTGTTAATGGAAGAACAATTTGGGTTTAGACAAGGAAGAGGATGCAAGAATCAAGTGTTTGTTATGATACAACCACGTGAAAAGTCCGAAAATGCAGTACATATAAAAGGCTAATATAAATATAAATATAAATATAAGTACAAATATAAATATAAATATAAAATAGTAATATAATATAAATATAAATATAAATATAAAATAGTAATATAATATAAATATAAATATATAATATAAATATAAAAAACCAAAATCAATTAAAATACAACACAAAAGCTATTGACAATATTTGGGATTGGGTGATACGAAAGGTCAGAGAAAGTACAGTGAAAGCAGTGACATAAGAAAATGAGTTGTGAATGGCAATCAGGAATGGATAATACTTGCAGATTATAATGTACTGATTGGATACAGTGAAGTTAAACAGCAGAAGCTGGTAAAAGATTCGAGTGTCTGTAAGAAGAAAGAAATTGGAAATAAATGCTAGCATGAGTAAGGTGATGCGATTAAGTAAACAAGTAAGAGTGAATGTTAATACTACTGGTGGAAGCATTGAAGTTAGTGATTTCTGTTAGTATGATGGAATAAATATGACAAGTGATGGCAAGATCAGAAAAGAGGTGAATTACATAATAGTATACGTAAGAGCAAAGTTATGTGCAAAATACTGACAAGAGATCTTTCAGTTGTCAGCGTAAAAGAACAGTCAACTAATTTTCAGTTGAGGAAGTAAAATGTGATGTGGTGTTATGGTG
>NC_090739.1:15725150-15737650 GCF_036898095.1 Palaemon carinicauda
GTTACAGTTTCGTCAGGATGATGATCATATTTTGAATAGAAATCATAGAGTTTAAAGCTTTATATGGAAGCAAAGAGATCTAGTCAAATCTCAGTCGGAATCTTGAAATCAAAACAAACGACAGAAGTTGGAAAGGAAAGTGGCACGGAAATGTTAATATCCTACTGTTCTTGGCCAAAGAGTGTCACGACTGAGATGGTGCGGCTCCTATTAAGCATGGATTGAGGAGGGAGTAAGGAGGGCGAGGAAGGAACCTCCTAGATCGAGAGGGAAGCATAGAATTAGAAGGTGAGATAAGGTGAAGGATGACATGGAGAGAAGAGGTTTGGTGGAAGAGGATGCCTTTGATACAAGCATTGGAGAGGGCGCATCTTGCAACCGACCCCTTGGCGTAGGGATAACGGTGGGAAAGAAATTCTTGGGCAAAGAACAGTTTTCTAAATAACAGATATTGATTTACAGAATCGATATAAGCAAAGAAAAATATAATTATCGATTCGTTTATAAATTTGGTCCTCAGACCTCAGAGATGTGGTCAGGGTGGAGATTCGGCGACCTGATACAAGAGGGGGGAAACCTGCTCTTGTACCATGATGTAGATGGTAAGGTTGGTCAGCAAGAAGTGATGAGGAAATCGGGGACATAGGTATAGTAGAAAGCTTCAAAGTGGGTGCAGTTAGGATTAGAAGGGACGTTGCAAATAAGTAAAACCTACAATGAAGTGGTTGATCAACACTGAAGGTATTAAACAAGATTAAAAATTCAAAACAGTTATAAACTTTTCATAGCTAATTATTAATACAGCAAAAAAAAAAAAAAAAAAAAAAAAAAAAAAAAAAAAAAAAAAAAAAAAAAAAAAAAAAAAGATAAGACCATTCATGGAAATCTCCAGGAATTTTCAAACCTCAAGAAAGTATGTAGGTCGTTCTTCACTTTTCCAAGATATTCTAAAATTTCCTAGGAGCTTTATTGAGTCATATCATATTCCATATTTCATTTCACCCTTTGGGTATGATAAACCCAGAGGCCATTTATATTCCTTGGGTAACTGACCTTCCGTTTCCATAGTCTCTCTCTCTCTCTCTCTCTCTCTCTCTCTCTCTCTCTCTCTCTCTCCTCTCTCTCTCTCTCTCCCTCTCTCTCTCTCTCTCTCTCTCTCAGGCCATCTATGTATTATAACATGCTCACATAAGCGCACATTTACACATTTACACAAAGATATATATATATATATATATATATATATATATATATATATATATATATATATATATATATGTACGTATGTATGTATGTATATATATATATATATATATATATATATATATATATATATATGCGTGTGTACATGTGTATATAATACATTTAATACAATATCCATGCAGTATGTATAAACTTACTTCCCAATTTGATAAAACTCCGTCTATCTATCAGTCAATCTATCTATAGAACTTTCGTCCAACGAAACCGGATGAAATAGGAGAGGCCAAAAAAATAAGAACTGTGGCCATGAATATAGATTGGCAGCGTAGGCAAAAGTTTGCAAAAACACTGACTCTGTTCCTTTTTTCCAGAAAATGCAAAGGAACGAATGAAAAGAGATCATAATAACTGCAGCAAATGAGTCTTATCTCTTTACTATAAGACTAGTTTTGAAGTTCTGAGAAGCTATGTTATTCCGCCTGAACAGACCTTTAGTGTTTGGTGGAGGGCGAGAAATAAACCCCTAAAAGAAAAAAAAGAATAAGAAAAGAATAGGATCCACGCCTAAATCATCTCTAAACCCATATTTAACAAATAACAATAACAGCAACATATGCAACCGTTTCTAGTTCACTGCAGGACAAAGGCCTCAGATATGTTAATGCATTTCTGGGCTTTGATCAGTTTTCACCACCTCGCCGGCTAGTGCGGATTAGTGATGGGGGGGGGGGGAGATATTCATCTGATCGTTCACAGCAAACCAACCTAGTATGGGTGGCCCTAACTAGTACAGTTTTCCTGATCATGGCGATACGTAAACCATTCCATCGCCCTAAGATATCCCCCCCACCCCCCCCCCCTCTCTCTCTCTCTCTCTCTCTCCTCTCTCTCTCTCTCTCTCTCTCTCTCTCGTGTGTGTGTTCTCAACAGTAACACAGATGGTGTTCCTTTGAACTCTCTCCGTAGCACCAGCTCTGTTCACTTGCAACAGCTGGTAACCGAATGACACAGACACCAGCATCAGCGGCTTCCAGCTGCGAGTCATATGCATTGGCTGATTGGATTCCTTGTGTGTATGGATTCCAATGCTGTATTATCACGACCCAGAGGCGCTGGAATATCCAAAGGAACGGAAACGGTGACAGGAATGTCTTGCTCGATGGACACTTGTCAGAGATGCGAACTTCCATTCTCCTTCTCTCGTTGCATCAACAAAAAGTAGGACAAATATTACTCGCTTATTTTTTGCTTTTTCTTTGTTTTGTTTTACTTGCTTTTCAATCATTTTTTTGTATTTTGTAAACGTTAAAAGATAATCGTCTAAATTCACAATACAATTAACGCAAATAATAAATTGTTGCTTTTCCAGTCCATTCTGTTTTTCTCAGTGACATTCAGTCTTGCAGAGATAACTCAGGAAATAATAAAAGATCAGACTCTCAGACTCCATACTATCTGAGACATCAGCAAACCCAGACCGCATATGTATCAGAGGCCTTCAAATTTTCAGGATATATTTTTGAGTTTCAAATTAATCATTTTAAAATATGCGAAGTATTTTGTGAATGGCCAGATAGGAAAATAAATCATAGTACTAATGGATGATTATTTACTCATTTAAAGGTTTAAATACTACTCATGAATGGCAGAGGGTAAGGGACAATGACAATGCTCCAGCTAGCAGGACAATGCCCTAGAAACTAGCCATATGATGTCAGAGCCCAAACCCCTTGCCACCCAAGCTAAGACCAGCGAGGGCCAGGTAATGGCTGCAGATGACTCAGCAGGTAGACGTATAGCGTCCCCTAAAGGCCCCATCCTTATCTTACAATGAGGGTGAAGTTGTAGCCACTACAAGAAACTATCGAACCCCAGTCCGGTAGATCGCTAAGCAGGGACGTTCCTAATAGGCCACCTTTCTTTCTAAATAATCTGTAGATCTTTTTAGTTACAGATCATTGTTCCGAACTAGGAAAAGGATGACGTTAGTTAAAAAAAAATATTATAACTTTTGTAAGCACAGAAAAGTATTTAACTATTAACTGATACGTTATTCATAAACATCGTATTAAATCAAACGCAAGAGCTTGTCGTCTAAGTAAAGGACTAAGCAGCATGTCTGGATCGCTGTTACAAAGACCATTCCCAACGGATCATAAAGCCAAGAGTCCTTTATTTCATACTAGTGTACGCGACCCGTCAAAAATGACAGCTAAATATCTAGATCGATATGCGCGCACACGACTCCATCTCTTGACGGTATGAGTAATAACACTTGCCCCCCTGCTCAAGAGACGGGGAGAGACCGAGTACTTATACGTCTGGCAATTCCAATGGCGTGACTGGAATATATATATATATATATATATATATATATATATATATATATATAATATATATATATATATATATATATATATATATATATATATATGCATATATATATGAATATATATATATACTGTATATATATTATATATATATATATATATATATATATATATATATATATATATATATATATATATATGTATATATATATGCATACATATATACTGTATATAATATATCCAGATATTTGAATCGGTAAAGCTTCAAAAGTTCAATCTTGTAGCGAATGTTTTTATGTTGAACAGGATTACATAAGTCTCTTTATAAAGTATATATATGAAAGATCTATTCTAATGTTGTTACTGTTCTTAAATTATTTTATTTCAATTGTTCATCACTTCTCTTGTAGTTTATTTGTTTCCTTATTTCCTTTCCTCGCTGAGCTACTTTTGCCTGTTGGGACCGACTATTGTTGTAGATTAGATAATAATAATAATAATAATAATAATAATAATAATAATAATAATAATAATAATAATAATAATAATAATAATAATAATAATAATAGGAAATATTTAACCACATTCTTGAACAGTTTTTTCTAATTTCTTTAATATTTTCCTTCATTAGTTATTTTGACATAGCCATGAATTTGTCTTTGGTAAGCATCAAAATGCCAATAATGTTTTCATGAAAGATAGAAAAGTAAGGTTTAAGGAAAAAATTATAAACTTGACGAACATTTCTTTGGGCTTTTGATATTAGGGAAATAAATCAACTCCTAATAGACAGTAAACTTAAAGCACAAGACCATTTATACGTTATCCCACAACGGCTCATTAAAAGATATGAAAAACTTCTTAATTAAGAATTTGTGGTAAGAGGGAGAGTACAAGTGTGAATTATCTCCCACCAACAAGGAATTGACATCGTTTCTTTTTTTATGGTCATCTGTAAGTGAAAGATAAGGAGATATGACAATGATGGAACCCATAAAGAAAATGAGCGAAAGAAATAAACCACGCTTTGCTTTGATAAAATGACTGAAGTTATCTCCGTCCTAAAAACAGCAGAGATTACGAGCTTACAGCAGGAATATTATTATTATTATTATTATTATTATTATTATTATTAATATTATTTATTATTATTCAAACATTCCTCATCATCATCTCCTCCTACGCCTATTGACGCCAAGGGCCTCGGTTAGATTTCACCAGTCTTCTCTATATTGAGCTTTGAATTCACTACTTCTCCATTCCCCCTACTTCACGCTTCATAGTACTCAGCCATGCAGGCCTGGGTCTTCCAACTCTTCTATTGTCATTCAAACATTCATAGAAATTAATTCAATATGTAAATTAGCGTTAATGAACAATACTGTAAAGCTTAATATAAAGAAAATCAACAAAAAGAACATTAAATAATGTAAATAAAATTACCAAATAAAAAAAATGAATATAAAATAATTTACACAGATGAATAACAAGTAATAATACTTAAAATAAAAATATAATTCAAAATTACCCAAATTTCAAATCAGATTGTAAGCCCTATTCAAAATAGCAGTATCAGCCTAAGAAAGCACAGTCGAAAAATTAGTTCCAAAGCCTGAAAATGAAGGGAAAAGGGAAAGGCAAGTGCTGATCATGGTGACACCTTGAAATCTCAACAAAATAAGGATGTTGATGTTTCGTTAACATAATTGATTGATTGAATTCCGTAACCTAGCATAAAAAAATCTTATACATATGTAAATATATAAGTGTATATATTTATATATATATATATATACATATTCATATATATACATATATATATATATATATATATATATATCTATTTATATTTTATATATATATATATATATATATATATAAAATCACTACTAGATCTTTGCTCAGACAGTATATACAACGTTTACACATATATAGATATATATATATATATATATACATATATATATTTATATATATACAAATATATATATATATATATATATATAAATATACAAATATATATATATATATATATATATAAATATATACATAAATATATATAAATATATATATATATATATATATATATATATAATTACTGCTATATCATTGTTCAGACATGGTTATACAGTAATTGATAGATTTGATCGATGGAATTTGGGCCATACTGACCAGGCCCTAGGACCGGGGAGTCCAGTCCGCGACTAGAAGCAAGTAAGGAATGTTTCCACAGGGAAGAATTTTGACATCAAGATGGAAGAAGGCCAGTGAGGATGGAGGTGAGGTAGAAGGCCAAAAGGTGGATGCAATTAGGTGACGAAAGGACGCTCTAAAGACCCTTTGTAATGCCTATACAGTCCATCGCTTTAGATACACTGATGACAGTGTAAGTTTATAGAACTCTGCAGGTGTATTATTATTATTATTAATATTTAATATTATCATTATCATTACTACTATTATTATTTCGATTATTATTATTATCATCATCATTATCATCATCATCATCATCATCATCATCATCATCATCATCATCATCATCATATTATTATTATTATTATTATTATTATTATTATTATTATTATTATTATTATTATTATTATTATCATGCAGTTCACGCATACCCACAAATACCTGCAAGTTTTGCATTCTTGAAATAACACACGAAAATGACAAATGTAATAAAAGTCCCATTGGAATTTCCTCTTACAAATGAAATCATGGAAAATGGCTAAGCAGGAAATCCTTTGCTGCTGCCTGGACTGAGATTGCCATCGTTTAGGATAAGGAAACATCCAACTCGGGCTATTTTGGCCTCCGAAAAGGAGGACAATATTCCAACAATGGTTGAACAATACCATGCGACTCTATCATACTATCAGTAAGGAAACGATAAAGATATGTTTAGTTGTCTTGATCTATTAGATAACGTGTTTTAAAGATTAAAGACGAAAGTATATGGAATAGAGAGAAAAATAAATAAATAAATAAAAAAAGTCGGGAATAGAAGAAAAATTGCAAAGAATTATTATTGAAACGATAAAAGGTATATTTAGTTGTCTTTATCTATTAGATAACATGTTTTAAAGGTTAAACACGAAAGTATATGGAATAGAAAAAAAAAATCGAGAATAGAAGAAACATCGCAAAGAATTATTAAGGAAACGATTAGATAAATATTTATTTTTCTTGATCTATTAGATAAGATGTTTTAAATGTTAAACAGGAAAGTATAAGGAATAGAACAAAATATTACAAATAAAAATAATCGGGAATAGAAGAAAAATTGCATAGAAATTTTATTTGGTAATAGAAATATTCCCTTTTTTCTCTCTTCTTTCTTTCAAAGGGGTTGATGACGATGATGATGATGACCATAAATAGAAACTAGTGATAAAAGAGGCCATTATTTATCAGGTGAATGGCTCAAATGAGTTGTCTTGATTACACCTTTGTAAACAATAACATATGAAAAGAGAGTGAAAAAATAATTACCGGTAAAGGCGAAATGAGGCTAAGAAGAAAACACAAAAGTATTTTCATTAATATTTTACGTCTAAATAAAAGTAATTCAAGAAATAAGAAAGAACCGAATTATAAGAGACTTTGCGATATAACAAGTGATTCTATAGAGAAAACAAATAAAATCAGATTATTGATGAGATCTTAATGTGAAGTTTAAGGAAGTCTAAAGCAGGATTTACACGGTCGAATAGTTCGTAGAACCCAGTTGTCTAACCTGCTTGTCAAATGGTTCGAAGAGGTGGAGTCAGTCACAAATGCATAAGGTTTGTGGACAGTGAAGCCCCGCCCACAAAAGTCAGACGAGAACAGATTTTCTTCGAACGGTTCGATGAACGTGTTCGACAGCCACACGTTCACACGTTCGAACATTACTTCAAACACTTGTCTATCGAACGGCGTTCGACGAACCGCTATATCGTGTAAAGTCGTCTTAATAGGGATAAATGGCAAAAAATGAAAGATCGATTAGATTTATCGGTGATATTAAACAGCCTGCGACGAAGAAATAAAAATCTGAGTTAATGGTTCGACTAAAAGCCAAATAACTCACATCTCGTAAGATACGAACGAATAAATGGTGATATTCCATGGAACCTCTTTCATCCCCGCTAAATTTGCATTTTAAATTGTTCGTTGCCGAGTAAAAGAAAAATTCTAAAAATAAATTACAGTAGTCGAGGTATATTTCGGAATTATTGAAGCAAATATAGAAGTTTATCAGTTCTCAAATCAAAAGTCATTTGATAAAATTCATGCATATAAAAATTAATGTAGTAAAATTTGAATAAAAGAAAATATGAATTCATTAAGCAAAAGGATCGTCTATTAGTTATATTAGTTCATAAAAGCCACCATTTTAACATTATAGATTCCACTTTATTTTATAATATTCATGTTTTTTTTTTCTTTTAAATCTTAGCTTCCGGAATGCCATACACTCCCCGTACGATAATTTTCCCTTAGCAATTAATTTCATTATAATGCAATTTGCCAAAGATTTAAGTTTAAACCACAATATGAGGAAGCTTTGCGTATACTCCTCTTGAAAATACATAGTGCGAAGATACTGCTTAACATATACGCACCGAATTGATAATTTCATTTTTTAAAATGTATAAACGAAAGTTGCGAGTGTTAGTAAACATAATAGATAATCATCTATATGTGTATGTTGTTCTTCTTATTCTTTAGGGTACACTCGGGCACACTGTTCTATCTTATTTCTCTTCTTGTTTTATCAAATTTTATAGTTTATATGGGAAATGTTTAATTTAATGTTACTGTTCTTAAAATACTTTATCATTCATTATTTCCTTTCCTCACTGGGCTATTTGTCCTGTTGGGGCATCTGGGCTTATAGCATCTTGCTTTCCCAACTAGGGTTGTAACTTGGCAAGTAATAATAATAATAATAATAATAATAATAATAATAATATTGCATTATTATTATTATTATTATTATTATTATTATTATTATTATTATTATTATTATTATTATTACTTGCCAAGTTACAACCCTAGATGGGAAAGCAAGATGCTATAAGCCCAGATGCCCCAACAGGAAAAATAGCCCAGTGAGGAAAGGAAATAATGAATGATAAAGTATTTTAAGAACAGTAACATTAAATTAAACATTTCCCATATAAACTATAAAATTTAATAAAACAAGAAGAGAAATAAGATAGAACAGTGTGCCCGAGTGTACCCTAAAGGCTTTACTTCTGGTAAAAAATTAACGAAATCGTTTTCCGTTTAATTTGCATTAACACGTCGTCAAAAACCAAATAGCGGAGGTCGCTATACCTCTGACGTATGGGTACTTGTTTAGCAAAATAATCATTAGGGTTGCAACGACTGCAATAAGATCAAATGACCTAATTCAATTTCACAAATAAAATATTTTCCCGAAACAGCGAGTTTCAAAGTTACATAAAAGAATAAAAAATCGTCCTGTTTTGTGTTGTTATGAAACGGTCTGATTAGATTTTGAACTAACGCTTGTTGCTTCAATTAAGGTTTAAAGCTTTGCAGGTCATCCTAATTATCAGACTCATTATACGTGACGGAGGGGAAAGTAGGCCTACGTATGGAATAGAATTTCAATTCCCGCTGAGGGGAAACACAGCACTGGCTGAACCAACCAATTGCTTTCAATGGCGTCACTATAAGTTCTTAATTACACATGAGTCAACATTGACTGCCTAGATTCCATATGGCAAATGCCTGATCATATGTAGGCCTACATGTTTAAATCTCTTTAAAGCCAGGCTGACACTTGCACGAATTTGTGGCACGCATTGTCACGACTCGAGTCGTGAACTGGCGTGAACTCGTCATGAACTGGTGTGAAGTGTTTATGAACACGTCGTGACATCGTGGCATGTCGTGACGAGAATTTTAAAAAGTTTAAAATTTTGATCACGACAAAATTTCGTGACCGGGTCGTGAACTATGCGCAAACTGTTCGTGAACTCGTTGGGACGATGCGAGAAGTGCGCAAACTATGTGCAAACTATGCGTGAATTCGTGTGCCAGTTAGTGTCAATGTGGACAGGTCAGCTGTGATTCTGAGGTAATTTCTTTTTTTATCTTCCAGTTCGTGCCACAAAATGTCACGATTTGCCACGACAAATTCGAGGCAAAAAGTCGTGCAAGTGTCAGGGTACCTTAAGACCCAACTTTCGAATTGTTTTCTTATAAAATTAAAAAGAAACATAATACAATTAATCTCACTTATGGAATCTTTAAAGAACTATTGTAAGCACTATATCCCTGATCAATTTTCATGACAACAATTTAGGCACCATTTTTCCTGATAGGATTTCATGACTGTATTTTAGGCACCATTTCGCTGATAGATTTTCAGTACTGACTATTAGGCAAAATTTCCGTGAAAGATATTCATGACTATTTTAGGTACCATTTCCCTGATAGATTTTGATGACTATTTTAGGCACCATTTCGCTGATAGATTTTCATGAATGTATTTTTAGGCACCATTTCCCTGATAGATTTAGATGACTGTATTTTAAGCACCATTTCGCTGATAGATTTTCATGACTGTATTTTAGGAACCATTTCCTTGATAGATTTTCATGACTGTATTTTAGGCACCATTTCGCTGATAAATTTTCATGAATATTTTAGTCACTATTTCTCTGATAGAATAATTTTTATGACTGATTGTATTTAAGACACCAATTCCCTGATAGATTTTCATGACTGTACTTTATTCACCATTTCCATGATAAATTTACCTGACTGTATTTCAGGCACAATTTCCCCGACAGATTTTCATAACTATTTTAGGCATAATTTCCCCGATAATTTTCCTGACTGAATTTTAGTCACCATTTCCCTGATAGATGTTCATGACTATATTTTAGGCACCATTTCCCTGATAGATGTTCCTGACTATATTTTAGGCACCATTTCCCTGATAGATTTTCCTGACTATATTTTAGGCACCATTCCCCGCCATAATTTTCATGATTATTTTAGGCACTATTTCTCTGCTAAACTTTCGTTAATCGAATACTGTGTATTCATTTATATTCTCATCAGCAATACGATTCTCTCTCTCTCTCTCTCTCTCTCTCTCTCTCTCTCTCTCTCTCTCTCTCTCTCTCTTCAATTTGATATGAAAAATGCCCAAAGCTAATATTTCTTCAAGATACGTACACGATATTTCACTTTTGATGTGGCATTAGCTTCTGGCAACAATATTCTTGAGTTTAAGGAATGTTATCATTACTATTGCGTTCATCTGAAACCTTTGAGATATGTTAACAATTTGGCTTAAGGATATTGGTCGTTTATTGTAATTAATTGGCCATTATTTCAAGGGCTGGCTTTTTATTTTCTTAAATCCAACGATTACCTTCTCTCTCTCTCTCTCTCTCTCTCTCTCTCTCTCTCTCTCTCTCTCTCTCTCTCTCTCTCTCTCTCTCTCATAAATATATATATACATATATGTATGTGATTGCGTGCGTACACACCATACAGCACGCGCACACACACATATATGTATATATATATATATATATATATATATATATATATATATATATATATATGTATATATATATACATATATATGTATATATATAAATATAAATATATATATATAATATATATAATCTATATATATATATATATATATATATATATATATATATATATATATATATATATATATATATATATATATATATATAAGATCATAACTTGCTACAGGACAGCGGAATGTCATCATTTGTTCATCCTGACTACATTAGTGAAAAAGTCTTGACCAGCTCATTATTTTCCCAACTCCCGATTCTCAATCTATCCTTCCACATCTCTCTACCCTCCACAAAACAAGTAAGATCCATCACTTTACTTTTGACAAAAGTAAATGTGTCCGTATATATTTAAAAATAAAGTGAAAATAGAAAAGAATAACAATGGTGTGCTTGGTAGTAACTTATACTAATGACGTCATGTTAGCATAAACAATATCAGTATTCATTGGTATTTGTGTTTTTAATTTAAAGGCAACAGTGAAATTGGACATCACAAGTACACTCATTGCGATTCAAAATGCGAAACAATGGTCATTTCGGCTAATTAACGGCGATGGCCATTAACATTTCCCCTTTTAATTGATATATACAAATGATTTCCAAAGTGTACGGTTTTCTATTTGTTTCCTTTACAATGTATGTTTTCGTGTAGGATTTCTGTCTGCAGTGATACACATCATACTCGTTTGAATATTTCCTTAGTGATATTATCGTTTGAATTAGAGATTTTCTAGTTTGAATATTTCCTTGGCAATATTCTCGTTTGAATATTGCCTTAGTGATATTCTCGTTGGAATTAGAGATTTTCTTGTTTGAATATTTCCTTATGATTTTCTTATTTGAATATTTCCTTAGCGATATTCTCGTTTGAATATTTCCTTAGTGATTTTGTTTGAATATTTCCTTATGATTTTCTTATTTGAATATTTCCTTAGCGATATTCTCGTTTGAATATTTCCTTAGAGATATTCTCGTTTGAATATTTCCTTAGTGATTTTGTTTGAATATTTCCTTAGCGATATTCTCGTTTGAATATTTCCTTAGCAATATTCTCGTTTGCATATTTCCTTAGCGATTCTCTTGTTTGAATATTTCCTTAGCGATATTCTCGATTGCATATTTCCTTAGCAATATTCTCATTTGAATAATTTTGTAGCGATTTTCTCGTTTGAGTATTTCCTTAGCGATATTCTCGTTTGATTATTTCCTCAGTGATTTTCTGATTTGAATATTTCCTTAGTGATTTTCTCGCTTGAATATTTCCTTAGCAATATTTTCATTTGCATATTTCCTTAGCGATTCTCTTGTTTGAATATTTCTTTAGTGATATTCTCGTTTGCATATTTCCTTAGCAATACTCTCGTTTGAATATTTCCCT
>NC_090739.1:15740150-15745150 GCF_036898095.1 Palaemon carinicauda
TAATGCTTCTAGTTATTTACACTATTAATATTTAATTCTTTACAGTTAAAAAATTACCTAAATTCTCAGTATTCTTTAAATAGCTCCCGATACAAGAAATTCATTTTGTCTCAGCCTATGTCCTGTTCACATATTTTCTCCTCTGCTGTCTTATATCATAATTAATGAATTCAAGTTGAAGTGCTCTCACAAAGACCGGAAAATTCTTATTGCTTCAACGCGTTCATTTAGACTACGCACACACATACACACACACACACACACTTTACCCCAAAAAGCGAATGGCTAGAGTCAAATACAACCCCTGGTAAATAGTCTACTGTGGTTAATAGAAGTAAAGACGAAAAGGAGCACGGCGATAGAATAAAAACTGAAAACAGAAATCTTCCATGAAAAAGAAAATGCATATGTTCAAATTTTCACGCATATGCATTTTATTCTTACATGCATACATATGTATATGTGATATGTATATATATATATATATATGTATATAATATATATATATATATGTACGTATATATATATATATATATATATGCCTATAATTGTATATATATACGAACATATATATATACATATAGGTATAGGTATATACAGTATATATATATATATATATATGCCTATAATTGTATATATATACGAACATATATATATACATATAGGTATAGGTATATACAGTATATATATATATATATATATATAAAAATCTGTAGGCCCTACTATAATTTGTATGGAGATATCTACGAAAAAAGGGAAGCCCTAATTAAAGGAAAACAGTCCCAACAGCCGGCTATGGTTTCTCTTCAAATGACCTGACCCAGTCCCTTATGAGATCTTATCTAGGCCTGAATTATGGTAATTAGGCCTCTTTTAAAAAGAGCCGAAGAAAAGTTTCCCCTTTTATGATCGCCATTTAAGGGGAAAGGATTCATAAGTGCGGAAAATAAATTCTTCACCGAGAGAGAGAGAGAGAGAGAGAGAGAGAGAGAGAGTGGGGGATGGGTGGGAGTCGGGAAGTGAGTCTCTCCTTATCTATAATTGAAAACAAACAGACGTAGCTGAAGTATTCAGTATCACTTTCCCTTTCATTTACATTACCGATCATAAGTTTTCTCTTATTTTCTCTTTCGTGCTTCTTTTTTTTTCCGTTGAAAGAAGCAAAGCAAAACGAAGGAAGCAAACTCCGCCATATTTGTTCTTTCTTCAAAGTGTCACTTGTGATGCATTTATCGAGTAGTATCTTAGACTCGTTCCTCCAATTTTCTCTATAAAGTTTTAAATTCTTTTTCATTTGTTTTTGTTTTTCTTTTTGATTATGTAATGATTCTGTGATACATTCCAACGCAATTGAAATCTACAGAAAGCAAAACTGGAATAAAGCCTACTTGAAATCGTATTAAAGGTTTAAAGGCTGCTCATGAATAGTAGAGGCAAGTGACAGTGACGTTGCCCTAGCAAGCAGAACCACGCCCTAGAGACTGACAATATTACATAAGATAAGCGCCCAAGCCCCTCTCCATCCAAGCTAGGACCAAGGAGGACCAAACAATGGCTGAAGATGACTCAGCAGATAGACCTATATGCTGCCCCAAACCCCTATTCTTAGTTCACAAGGATAGTGAGGTTGCAGCGATCAAAGGAACTAACGAATTTGAGCGGGAATCGAACCCCAGTCTGGCAATCACCAGGCAAGGACGCTACAACCCGGTCACCAGAACCCTGAGATTAAACGTTTCTCATTTCAGTAATTTCATATAGCATATATATATATATATATATATATATTTATATACAATAACACATCAAATGCAGCCCTTTCCAGTCCACTACAGAACAAACGCCTCAAACATGTCCTTATTCATGTTTTGCGGTTTGGCCAATTTTCAAAACCACGCTGGCCGACTGCGAATTAGTAATGGTGGGAGACATTTGTCTGATCGATCACAGCACACCAACCTAGTATAGGTAACCCTGACTAATACAGCTTCGCTGATCCTGGTGATACCCAAACCCTATCACATCAAGGTATTAATACTCAGAAGGATATATATATATATATATATATATGCTGTATATAAACATACATATATATAGAATATATAAGCATGTATATATATAAATATACATATATATATATATATATATATGTATGTATACATATATAGACACATATATATATATATATATATATGTATGGATTACAGGTGAAGATACCGTATGGTGTACAGCAGGGTCCATAATACAATATTAAAAAGCATTTTAATAATGTTTTATGGACCCTGCTGCACACCACACACACGTACACACACACACACACATATATATATACATATATATACACTCCACATTTAAGCTGTTTTCAGCAACTTCACTTCACCTTCCTGAAGTATATTGTGCTTCCCAATCCATTCAGCCAAACCAACATTTGTTCCTGTAGTAACTTCTATCCTCCAAATATTGATGTGGATGACCCGCTACCATTCGGAGTCGAATGCTGAAGTTCAACAGACTCCAAAAGCAGAGCGAGTGTGGGAGGTGAGTAGTTAAACTCTCACTCTCACTCTCTCTCTCTCTCTCTCTCTCTCTCTCTCTCTCTCTCTCTCTCTCTATTTATATTCCTTCATCGTAACAATACACGCTCATGGAAACTAATACCATTGAAATAGAAAAAATGAACAAAAAGGTGAGAATCCCGTAATATGTCCATTTTTAATAAGAAAAATAAAAACTTAAAATCGAAATAATCTATCAGTTTCTTTCAAATAAGAAAAATAAAAAAATCAATAAAATAAATAATCGAATATATCATAGAAGATTAACCAATAAAACCAACAGTGAATGGAAGAGTTACTGATTTAAAAGGCTCACTATTCATAATGAGCAGTTCTTAGTTTTCTTTTTGTTGGAGTCATTGATGCTGGTTTAATGAATATTTGTAAGCTACCACAAAAACAACAATGATGATAATACAGCTCAGACAATCCCATCCATGGAGACATCAACAGTTATGGGACACGGATTAGTATCACACAATAACTGAAGAAAAGTAAATGTATTTCTGCTGTTATCCTGAAAACTATCAGCAGTACAGGTCTATCTGAAGAAAAAAACTATCTTCGATTTTCGACGCCACTAAGGCATTGTCGATTCATTTATATATATATATATATATATATATGTGTGTGTGTGTGTGTGTTTGTGTGTGTGTGTTTAAACTATTATAATTTATTTGTGCCCTGATACCGAAACCATCATCTTTCCCAACCACCTCCTCTAGTTTGAAAGGGCATTAAACCAGTAATTATTCGTATAAAGATTGAACATCTCCCTCTTGTTCTTAGGATTCCGGAAGCCTCATATAATATTTCCCCATCGATTGTCAGAGTAAAATCAATCATTCTGAACACTTGACCATGGAAGTCACCTTAATCGACTACCTTTGCTTTGGAGTGCCCTTGAACGTGACAGTAGATAGGCGAGATAAAGAAAAATAAACAACTGTAATATGACTCATTTTGTGGGGAGATATGCGCATTTAAATGGCAAGCAAAAAATCAGACTTTAACAACGGATAAGTATGGTGATAACATACGAGTAATGGGAATAAAAAAATCCACAATTATATACGTTGTATATTTTGAAAATACAGAAGCTTTCGCACTTTTAAAAAATGCGAAAGCTTTTGTATATTAAAAATATACAACGTATATAATTGGGTACTTTAATTCCCAAGATTAATAGACGCAGCATGGTATTTTATTCAAGTTATGCGAGTAATAATAAGAATGAAAACAGTGGTAGGTATATCTACGTGATCAATAAGCAATAAGAATTTCTACTCACTTTGTTATTAGGCCCCCATCGTCTGCTGGTCCGAGAAGGAGTTCTTTGTTTATCTTCGAACGGCCGAGGTCTCAAAGATATGCTCCCAATGATGAGAGAAGGTCTTCCAATACTAGACCGCCCCTGCAAAGAAGAACTACACTCAGTAACAGATAAGGCGTTGAAAAAATTAAATAAGATTTAATTATTATCACTATAAACCGAGAAATTCTTAGCACCCGCTACGGCCGGGACTGGAGGCCATTTCTTTCATCTTCTTTATCCATAACTGGACTAAATCCATAGAGGCTTCATTGGCTAGATACATCAAAGGATAGCCAGTTCCTTGTGATGCGCAGTGCCTATCTAAGGCAAGTGACCCCTGCCGGTCCATACGAATTTTAGTAATATCAACCGCCAAGCATCTAACCGAGGCCTTTGCGTCAATAGGCATAGGAGGAAATGATGATGATGATTATCACTATATCCTAAAGTCACTTAAAAGAAAGTGAATGAATAATTTCAACTTTGATGAATAAAATAGATATATAACCAGCTACGCTTACCAAATTATAAATTTTGAAATTATTATACGATTAAAAATATATTTCCCAGTAAGCTACTGATGAGTGCTTATAACTTTGAACTAATCTAATATATCACAAATGTAGTAAAAACATAACAACAAAAGTATGATAAAATTTTCACTTTTATCATAAAAAATTATTAATAGTACAGAGTTAGAGACAAATGATTAAATAACCTTTGATTAAAATCTAAACTAAAGGGAAACTGTGATACCGCAAGGCAAATCTTTTTTTTTTTTTTTTTTTTTTGCTCAGGCAGAGGAGGGGAGGTTTCGGAAAATAAAATGAAATAAAACATAGAAATTGAGATCTATTTCGTAATACAAAAAAAAACATACAATCTACACTAAAGCTCATTAGGTTAATTAAAAATGAATCTTTTAATGGAAGCTCATTAACGTAATTGTTTCCCTTACTCTTTGTCATATTGATACTTTAAACCTTATTTAAAGACCTTATAATAAAGTGACCCTCTGAATTCTGATAAGGGGTGAAATGATGTGAAGAGTAAACAGATATAGTTAACCATTGTAAAAATAACTCAATGCATGGGGGTGCATATGAACTGAAAAATATTTGAAAGCAACA
>NC_090739.1:15755150-15767650 GCF_036898095.1 Palaemon carinicauda
GAGTCCTATCAAATGAATTTCCATTAACAGCGGAGTACTCCAAGGAATGTGTTGTCACCTATGTTATTTATCTTCCTCATGGATTTTGTAATGCGTAGAACAGTTGGAGATGGTGGAGCAGGATTGGACAGGATTGAAATTAGCTGACCTAGAGTATGCTGATAACGCTGCCCTTGTTAGCAGAACACAACAGGATTTGCAATGCTTGCTTACCAAAATGCATGCAATATCTCACGATGTTGGGCTCAAGAAAAACAGAAGAAAGACAGAGATAATGAGAAAAGAATATGCAATGGAAGATGAAATGTCATTGGAAGTAGAAAGGATTAATGAGGTAGAATCACTTAAATATTTAGGAACTATAAATCTCTAATACAAGGACTTTATTATTGGAGTTTAATAAAAGATTGAAAAATGCAAATCAGACAATGGCTAGGTTGAGTAAAATTTGGAAATAAAATCGCCTGAATTACATATGAAAATCAGGCAATATATCATTTTAGTGAAATCAGTGTTACTGATGGACATGAGTCATGGTATGACAATGAAAAAATCTCCAACAGATTTTTTTAGATTTGAGAACAAAGAATTCAGAAGAATATTGGGAGTTAAATGGTAGGACAGGATTGGAAATGGAACCCAGGCACCATATTAGGATGAGATCATGGTGAGTGGTAGATTGGGATGGTTTTGGCACGCTCTTTGCACTCACCAAACTTTTAACGAGGCTCCACAAGGCACTAGAAGAATTGTAAGACCCAGGCCTACATTGTTGAGGACTATGAAACTTGAAGTAGGAGCTGATGAATGTAGAAGTATTGATTTAAAATCTCAAGATACACCCGACTAGAGAAATCTAATCTAGGCCTATTGCGTCACAGCAACCCAACCTAGTATGGGTGGCCCAGAATTGTACAGCTTTGTTGATCATGGCTATATACAAAACGTTTCAGCAGGTTAACGGTATCCCCACTCAGAAACGGATATATATATATATATATATATATATATATATATATATATATATATATATATATATATATACATATATATATATATATATATATATATATATATATATATATATATATATATATCTGTGTGTGCTTTATCTCTTGACCCAAGAAATTAACACAGGCAAATAATCGTATTTCTAACGGCACTAGTTCTGTTCGAGCTGGCCAAATCTTTTCAGTCTTTAACCTTTGGATCTGTGTTCGTTTCCTCTTGACACAATTTCTTCGTCTCCGAAGAAATTTCCTTTTCAAGTCCTTCCCAAACTTTTCTTGAGACTGACGTTGTTTCTCTCCTACTTTCTCCTTAACTTCCGGACTTTTCCTCGAACACGATTCCCTGTCACCTTCGATTTTACCTCCGGATTTACCTTCAATGTATCTTTTTTTTTTATATTTCGAAGTAACGGGTTCATTAATATTATACTATTTTATAATATATAATATAGGGTGAATGTAGTTCACTGGACAGGCGCAAACTTTTTTATTACTTGGCAAATAGATTTTAATTATGGGGGAAGTTGTAGTTTGCCTTGGTCTGAATTCCGAGAATATGAAGGTAGTTTTAAGATTCAAGAAATATAATTTAGTGTTACCTTTCCGGACGTGAAGCCGGTTAGAAAGGAAACACAGGGTTGAGATTTGGTCTTAGTGTAAGGTTAAGGATAAGGCAGTTTAAGGGGGAGGATAGCAGGGAGGTGTAGCCCTTCGGTGGCTAAGTATACGGCTCTTAGGTTAGGTTAGGTGGGGAATCTTAGGTTAGGTGGGTTCTTGCGTTTGTCACCCTTTTAAAGTGTGGCTTTTCAGTCATAACTTTTTAATTTTTGTACCCAGCCTGTCCCAACGAACTAAATAGGCTCCTATATGACGTTGGCATAGATAGAAAGTCGAAACTCAGTAGCAAGTAAGCGTTGTTAGAGATGAAAAAAAAAAAAAAAAGTCTTGCAGATACAGTTTGTAACTCAGTAGCCTGTGAGAGTTGTTAAAGATAAAAAAAAAAAAGATCTTGCAAATACAGTTTGTAACTTTTTATTGCTAGGCTTTAGTGAAGTGATTTTTTTTTTTATTTTTTTTTTTATCTGAGAGGCATTTTGCATATATAGAAAGAAACCCCTATCAACAAGTATTTTAGGTAGGCCTACAATTATTCAAATTTTTCAGTTAGATACGATCACTGTGAGTATTGCCTTTACATCATATTTGCTAATAAATTGGAATGTGGTAACACTAGCAACCGTTATAGGAACCATAATTAGAACAAGATGGATATATAGCGAAAATGAAGTGTAATTTCTACAACATTGCTCTTGCCCTGATTTCTATGATTATGACTATATACTATAATTCCATATATATTTGCACTAATTAAATTTATATCCTGCAAATATAAGTATAGCACACCTCGCTCCGAAGAATGTCCCTGACACACCCTTACTGCACGGATACTAACCAAAAATAAACTGAAGAGAGATGGCAGCGGTGGTGGATGGGCGCTACACGCAGGAACTTTCCGCGCAGTTAGTGCGTGACAGGGTGCACTTCCTCAGAGCGAGGTGCACCAGGAATTCCTGCGTCCAACTGTACATAAGTTTTCATTAGGTTCCACTCTTCAAAAGTACTTCTTTTTTTTTATCTCTCTTCAAAAGCTCGTTCTCAATCTCTCTTAATCTTGTGAGATGTTAATGCTGCAGATCTGAAATGTATTCCTTAGAAGAACATGGAGGACTTCTATTGTTTCACTAATTAATAGAGAAGTTATCTTCCAATCTATTTTCTAATACTTTTTTAATATTTTCAAAAAATACTTTGGAAATTTGGATGTTTCACTCATCCAATCTATCAGATTTTTAGACTTTAGAAAAAATATTATCATGCCTTGAAATGATTACGTCACAGACCTAATAAAGTCAGCGTTTTGAATTCCATAAGAATGTTCATTAGCTGCACCATACACTTCTACTCTGAGCAACTCCTTAACGTATATTTAAAACCTGTGCGTCCTTGTATAGAGTTGCGTCTTTCAAGTATCTTGGGAGGATCTTTGCTTCTTATTCTTCTTGACAGGGTGAAATCAGAGGCTTTAAAACTAATATTTGACATTCCTTTTCCCTTTAATTAAGAACCACTTTGCCTCTGGCCAGTATCACCATCCATCAGCTTGTTCAAAATATATTTCTTCAGCAACTGCTCTTAGGAGTGATTTGAATATAGGCCAACTCCATTCACATTATTGTGTACATCGAGTCTATAGGTTTTTACTGATACTGACTCAAACCCACGTTTAACACCAAACCAGTCACTCCTCAGCTTAAACCTACTAACAGTCTCGTCATCTTATCCTGTACAGTATACCAAGCTTCTCAATAGTCTGTACATTGCTTGTCTATTCATCATTTCTTCTTAGTAGTAAAATTAGTTGTTTCAAAAGGTGTTTCTCAACCCTTTTCGACCCAACTTTAACTCGTTTACCGTTAGATAACCTCCAGGTACATGGTTATCTTATAATCACAACAGAATATATACAGTATATATATATATATATATATATATATATATATATATATATACATATTATATATATATAATATATATATATATATACACTAGTGTACGCGACTTGTCAAAAATGAAGGTTATATATACAGATACATATGCACACACATGCAATCATCCCTCGCCAGGGTATGACTAATTCTTCTCCCCTTACCCAAGGGACGGGGAGAGCTGAGCGCGACTGGGAAGAAAATATATATATATATATATATATATATATATATATATATATATATATATATATATATATATATATATACATATATATATATATATATATATATATATATATATATATATATATATAGCCAGACACTTGCTTTTTATCATATACAGTAGATGCATATACTGTATAGCTATACACACACACATATATAATAATATATATAATATATATATATATATATATATATATATATATATAGATATATATATATGTACATATATATATATATATATTTATATATATATATATATATATATATATATATATATATATATATATATATATATATATGCATTCCTCTAGCACAATTCCAAAGGATTGCAATAACTGAAACTGACGTAAGGCCAGAAACATAAGAGGCTCTCATTTCCTTTACCGCCATAAACTGCTGGTGTTTACTTGGGCAATTTAACCAATACCTCAGATAATACGTGGCAGGTATTTAGCAGTGAACGTGACTGAAGTCCACTTTAAGTCACAAAAATAAACCTTTTTCGGACTATAGACTGAAAATGCCTCCGGCTCGGATAGAAAGCCTCTACCTTCATGTATGTTTTTTTCCCTCATTCTGTTGTCACTATATTTCTCCACCCCGACTGTTATTGCCACCATTCCCTTCTCCCGTTTTTATTGCTTAAAATTCCTACTTCTGTTTCCCCAGATAACAATTGTTTAGGTCGGCTAAACTCGTAAAGGTATGTGACAGTAAGTCGTTTTCCTCTCTCTCTCTCTCTCTCTCTCCTCTCTCTCTCTCTCTCTCACACCTCGTACTTATAACAAATTATCTTTTCTGCTAATTATCGTGTTCTATCAAGAAAAGATTATTGGGAAACTCGTAAAGGTACGTGACAATAACACACGCTCTCTCTCTCTCTCTCTCTCTCTCTCTCTCTCTCTCTCTCTGTCTCTCTCTCTCTCTCTGTCTCTCTCTCTCTCTCCCTACGTTTTTATAACAAATTATATTTTCTGCTAATTATCGTGTTCTATTAAGAAAGGTTAATGGAAAACTCGTATAGGTATGACACTAAGTCGTTCCACCCCCACCCCCACCCCACTCTCTCTCTCTCTCTCTCTCTCTCTCTCTCTCTCTCTCTCTCTCTACGTCCTTATAACAAATAATCTTTTCTACTGGTTATCATACTCTACAATAAAAAGTTTTGGGAAAAACACGATCAATGACATCTCTAAAAAAAAATTCCTTATTTCTGACGAAATAATTGATGAAGCATTTGTCCGTTGAATCATTCAGGACTGAAGCATCTGTGAGTTCAAAGGGCATCCTTTATATGAGCTGAGATATATTGATGAGATTACAATGCACGACGTCCTAGCAATTCTAAACGATAGAAGTTAATTGACTCGAATGAATCGAAGCATTTGTCATTTTGACAATGGCTGTATTGTTTCGAATTTTTCGCGGAATCCCTTTGCAAGGAAAACTGATGAGAGAGAGGAGAGAGAGAGAGAGAGAGAGAGAGAGAGAGAGAGCCTCGATATTAAAGTAAGACCGATAACTGATGGAAGCAGAGAGAGAGAGAGAGAGAGAGAGAGAGAGAGAGACTCGATATTAAAGAAAGGCAGATAACTGATGAGAGAGAGAGAGAGAGAGAGAGAGAGAGAGAGAACTTCGATACTAAAGAAAAAAAGAAAAACGGATAACTGATGAAACCAGAATGAGAGAGAGGAGAGAGAGAGAGAGAGAGAGAGAGAGAGAGAAACTTCGATACTGAAGAAAGACGGATAACTGATGAAACCAGAATGAGAGGAGAGAGAGAGAGAGAGAGAGAGAGAGAGAGCTTTGATACTAAAGAAAGACGGATAACTGATGAAACCAGAATGAGAGAGAGAGAGAGAGAACTTCGATACTAAAGAAAGACGGATAACTGATGAAACCAGAGAGAGAGAGAGAGAGAGAGAGAGAGAGAGAACTTCAATACTAAAGAAAGACGAATAACTGATGAAACCAGAATGAAAGAGAGAGAGAGAGAGAGAGAGAGAGAGAGAGAGAGAGAGAGAGAGACAGAGAGAGAGAGAGAACTTCAATACTAAAGAAAGACAGATAACTGATGAAACCAGAATGAGAGAGAGAGAGAGAGAGAGAGAGAGAGAGAGAGAGAGAACTTCAGTACTAAAGAAAGACGGATAATTGATGAAATCAGAATGAGAGAGAGAGAGAGAGAGAGAGAGAGAGAGAGAGAGAGAGAACTTGATACTAAAGAAAGACGGATAACTGATGAAACCAGAGAGAGAGAGAGAGAGAGTGAGAGAGAAAGAGAGAGAGAGAGAGAGAGAGAGAGAGAGAGTCAATATTAAAGAAAGACTCGGATAGAGATTCCAAAAATAGCTGGATGCTCTAAGAGAGCGAGAGGAAAGAAGGATAAAGTGGATAGTAAATTTTGATGGAAAGTGATTTCGAAAAGTAACAACATTTCGAATATTGAAAGGGATCCTTGGAACAAATAAAACCAGATATATGGGGCTGAGATGAATTGAATAGAAAAGTAGTATAGTAATAAATAAACGCACGGACACACACACACACGCACACCTCTAGACATTCTGAGGCGGCGAATAAACCAGTTTTGAAAACAACCCTCTGCAACATTACTTCTATTCTAGTCTATTCATTTCCTTATTACCTTTCTCGCTGGGCTATTTTTTCCTGTTGAAGCCCTTGGGCTTAAAGTATCCTGATTTTCCAACCTGGGTTGTAGCTTATATAGCAAAATTAATTAATAATATTAATAATAATAATATGAAAAATAACAGTGGAGTCTTGGACTTTATCGGATGGCCTGGTTGAGAGTAAGCCTCACAATTTGGTCAGTTTTGGACAAGAGATTATGTTCCTGATGAACTGACGCCAATCCCGTTGCAAGAATGGAATCATGAGCTTCGTCGAAGAGGGAAAGGGGTTGTGAGATCGGTCATGAAATTCTGTATAACCTTGTGAAAAATCACCCACGTATTTCAAAATTAATTTTTAGAAAAAGTTCAGATTAAATAACTTTTAAGTTTTCCTTCATCAATACTTGTTAATTAATTGATTTGGAACACGTGTCGAAATCAAATAATAAGTGGAGAAACATAAATGCTGTTTTCTTAGCATCCCTTTCAGACGCCCTTCAGATATCGATTCATTATGAAAATCTCCCTTATAATATAAAGAACTATCTGACTATATATACAGTATATATACATATATATATAATATATATATATATGTGTATATATATATATATATATATATATGTATATATATATATATATATATACTATATATATATTTCACTCGAGAATTATAACGAAATCATCTAATGGAAAGAAAGAGATCTAAAGTGAGTTCCACCTCGAAGTATCAGCTCAATTACAAATAAATTATAATTAAAAGAAAATATTTCTAATCAGATTCCTCAGCAAAAACTGAGAATCAACAGATTCTATAAATGCAGTGGAGGAGTGTTCAATTATCATCCCGGCACCAGCGCCAGTCCATTGGCCAAAATTCATAAATAAAATGCAATTCAATCTTTAGGTAAGAATTGTGTTTTTGCCTAAAAGGGCAAACGTTCTGTATCATCATAAAGAAACCGGTCCACATAAATTACCTCTCAATGCTACAGAACCCCAACTTAAGCAACGTTGAGTTACCATCCTTCTAAGGCATTCTTCAGAGACCAAAATAGAATAAATGTAAATGGGTTGGTACCAACTAGAAGCATAAGAGTTATGTGATCTGGAGACCTTTCTTAATAGAAGATTTGTTTGTTCAAGTTCAAGATGATTTCAAGAACTTTGTTGAGGATTTCTCATAAGAAATTGAAGAAGTGGTTTTGCAGGAGGGATGAAAGAAAAGAAAAGAAAAAAAAAAGGCAATGAATTCGTCAACTGTGGCAGTAACAAGCTAGCTAGGTATAAAATCACACAATTTACAAAACAAATAAAGTCATATGGATGGGGTTTGTTTAACCGAATAAAAAAAAGTGAAACGCATTATGCTTCCAAAACATTTAAAAGATAAATTCAATTATATAGGAAAATATTTAGGAAGAAATGGACTCTGGCGAAAGCCTGCCGTATACAACTTCCTAGGATTAATGACGTCATAACAGGACCTCCTGGCTAGCCGAAGTAAGTAAATACTAATGTCTTTCTGCCAATGTACTAAATATGGATATTCAAAAGTGATTTTCACGATATCTGGGAATCTGACAAAATACAATACTTCCCTGTATCTGCAAATATAAGCGATAAAAAAAAAAAGAAATTCTTTAAGAGAACGAAAAAATTATCCTCACAGAGAGAGAGAGAGAGAGAGAGAGAGAGAGAGAGAGAGAGAGAGAACACTGGGTAGGAATCCGGAAAATAGGCTGGTAATACCGAAATTCTTAAATATAAAGTTTTCAAGGAAAGATATAAGAGTTAAACTCTCTCTCTCTCTCTCTCTCCTCCTCTCTCTCTCTCTCTCTCTCTCTCTCCTTTTTCTTCGATCTTTTGGACGAACTTTTATGAAAAATTCCTTCCCCTTTGTTTCAACTTCAGTTGGGTTTTTTTCGCCGTTACTTTATGGCTTACTTTTCTTTCAACATTTCTTTTTCCTATGGAATACACTTTTTTTCTACACAACTCAAGTAAATTAATTTGTGAAGTTCCAAAATACAATATAATCTCTACGATCATGAATATTACACAAAAAATTATTATTATTATTATTATTATTATTATTATTATTATTATTTCTTGCTAAGCTACAACCCTAGTTGGAAAAGCAGGATGCTATAAGCCAAGTGGCTTCAACAAGGAAAATGGCCCAGTGAGGAAAGTAAACAAGGAAAAATAATTTTTTGAGAAGAGTAACTGCATTAAAATACATATCTCCTAAAAAAAAAATTATAAAAAAAAATAACAAAACAAGAGGAAAAGAAACAAGACAACAACGTGCTCTAGTGTACCCTCAAGAGAACTCTAACCCAAGACAGTTGAAGACCATGGGACAGAGGCTATGGCACTACCAAAGACTAGAAAACAATGGTTTGATTTTGGAGTGTTCTCCTAGAAGAGCTGCTGACCATAGCTACAGAGTCTCTCCTACTCTTAACAAGAGGAAAGTGGCCACTGAACAATTACAGTGCTAGTAACCCCTTGGGTGAAGAAGAATTGTTTGGTAATCTCAGCGTTGTCAGGTGTATGAGGACAGAGGCGGATAAGTAAAGAATAGACCAGACTATTCGCAGTGAGTGTGCGTGTGTGTGTGCGTGGGCAAATGAAAATTAACCGTAACCAGAGAGAAGGATCCAATGGAGTGTTGTCTGGCCAATCAAAAGACCCCAATAACTCTCTAGCGGTAGTATCTTAACGGGTGGCTGGTGCCCTGGCCAACCTACTACCTACCAAACATTATTCTTCTTTATTCTTGTTTTACACGTCCTTGTAATTAATAGCATTTACCAATACTTTTTCTTTCGTTGCCTTCAATGTTTATATTTTCTTCTAAATATTACTGTTTTGGATTATCAAATATCACCACATCAGGAGATGGTTCTTACCGATGCATGGTGGGTATGTCCTGTATAATGCTTTATTACACACCCACACACATGCATGGCTATATATATATATATATATATACATACACCCATGTGTGTAAATGGTGTACTGTAAATACATGTTTATGTATATACGTACATATCTATGGTAAATATATATATATATATATATATATGTATAATATATATATATATATATGTGTGTGTGTGTACGTGTGTGTGTGCGCGTGTGTGTGTGTGTACGTGTGTGTGTGCGCGTGTGTGTGTGTGTGTGTAAAGTGTACTGTATACATGTGTATGTATATACGTATATATCTATCTACATTATACTATATATTATATATATATATATATATATGTATATATATATATATATGCTATTTCAACCCTAAAAGTATTTTGCTGCGTAAAATTTTCTTTGCTATCTATTAGAAAATCGTAAAATTTTGCTTTTCATAACAGAACGATTTATAATAATTATCAGTAAAATGTTTCCAGAATTGGAATTATTAATCAAATGAAAAAAACTGTCATCCAAGGATAAACATAAAATATTAGCTTTAGTTCAATTATAACAGGTCTATTCAGATTGTTTAAAAATAGATAGAAATGGCAGACCTGTATTCAATGCAGAAATAATAACAAAAGTATAAAGCAAAGGCGAGTTAAGTAATCGTGTTTCAGTCCTTAAAAAATTAATATATTTCAATTACTTCCAGAATCTTCTACGGCTTTGGATCTATTCGGGTTTCAATAATAATTTTGTACCAACCATACGTTACAAAATATATGAATTTTTCATGATGAAATACATCACATAATGAATCTATGTTGCTGATTAATAGCTGTATATGTTTCTATACATCAAATTGCAAATCACAATCCAACCAATGTAATTCATCCTGAGTTTCATCTTAAAGAACTCGCGACAACCCCCCCCCCCCCTCCCTTTCCCCAGATCTTTTTTGGGGGGTTTATAGGCATCGAAATAAGCATCGATCGAAATTAAGAAAAAAAGTAAATATTACCTTATGTTCGCTCTGAAATCATTGTACTAATTAACAGGAGGACGAACAACAACGGGGAACTAATATAAAAAACGCAAGAATTTATATGAACTTTAATTATATCTCTTATATATTGTATTTCGAAACCTTTAATACAATAAAACAGTTCAAATCTACAAACGTTCACAAAGCTATAGGGATCAAAAGTAACGTACAAATGTTGTCAAAAAAATTAAAGTTAATTTTGAATTTTCAGAAAAAGAAGCAGATGGTTAGCGAAAATTCAACTGCGTAGGCTTTTAACAATATTGTCAGTCAACTATGTGAGTTCGTAATGCAAATATTAGTTATTTACGTTTCATTATTCTGTCGAGAACTATTAATTTTACGTATTTTACGTATTTCATTCTTGAAATGTTATGGGACTTATTCCAATTATTTTGAGGTTGTGAAATATTCGAAGACGAAATGTCTGATGATGAAACAGTTATGCTAGATAGTTACGGACAGTTGATTTAAATAAACTCTCTCTCTCTCTCTCTCTCCTCTCTCTCTCTCTCTCTCTCTCTCTGGATTTTTGTGAACGATTTGAAAAATATGAGATTTTGTTTCCTAAATAAACAAGGAGGAACCACTGGCTTTTTTATATTTCCAACATAACAATTAACAGAACTGTACGTAAAATACAGCGACTTCTGGCCAAATAGATTAATTAGAAATGTTTATTGCCTCCGCCAACGATGTTGGAAGGAGGTTATGTTTTACCCCCTGTTTGTGTTTGTTTGTGTGTGTGTTTGGTAGTGAACATCTTCCTGACCACAATTTTAATCGTAGAGTAATGAAACTTGCCGGGATTAACTGTTGTGTAAAAAGCTGATTCAATTTTGGGAGGTCAAGGTCAAAGGTCAAGGTCACGGTCAAGAAAAATGTCCAATTCACGTTATCCACCATAAGTTTGGACATCATTGTCACAAAGACTTCAAACCTGGTTCATATTTGAGTGTACAAAAGTTCACGCTTATTAAAAAATATTAAGGTCGAAGGTCAATGTCGAGTTTAAGGTCAAGGTCAAGCAAAAAGGTCAAATTCGGTCATCAACTATACGGCCAAAATTTTAATCGTAGAGTGGTGAAACTTTCAGAGATTAACTGTTATGCAAAAAGCTGGAAATGATTAAATTCTGAAAAATCGAGGTCCAGGGTCAAGAAAAATGCCCAATTCACGTAATCAGCCACATGTTTGAACATTGTTGTCACAGAGACTTCAAACTTGGTTCATATTTGAGTGTATAAAAATCCACGCCAATTTATACATATTAAGGTCAAAGGTCATGGTCGAGTCAAAGGTCAAGTAAAAGGTCAAATTCCGGTCATCAACCATACGGCCACAATTTTATTCGTAAAGTAATGAAACTTGCAGGGATTTTAAGCTCTTATGTAAAGAGCTGGAAATGATTAAATTTTGAAGGGTCAAAGGTCAAGGTCATGGACGAGCAAAACGTCCATATCACATAATCAAAATTAAGTTCGAACATCCTTGTCACTGAGACTTCAAACTTGGTTCATATTGAGTGTATGAAAATCCACGCCAATTATTACATGTTAAGATCAAAGGTCAAGGTCGAGGAAAAGGTCAGAAATAAGCTGCCGCGGGGGAGGTCTGCGGCTCTACTGAGTGTCCCTTTAGTATTTTGTCATATTTTCAAGTCAAAATGACCATTAGATACATCTGGCTAAGAACAACTTTGATTTACTCTTATTCATTCAGTACGTCTATAAATGAATAACCAAGTAGCGATAAACTGGGATTATGAATTGGGGTCACGAGGCTCGGCACTGGGACCTGGGAGGCCATTCAGAAAACATGTACAATTGAAGAAAACCTCAGAAATGAGAGAGGTTGGACAGGAAAATGAAAGAGAGGAGGCTGAAACAGGTGTATGGTAGAAGGCTAAAAACTGAGTGCATCTAGGGGCTGAAAAGACGCTATAAAGTCTATATTATTTACAGTACAACCGCTTGAGGTGCACTGAAAGCATTACTTCTGGCTGACATATTTTTTTTATAGTTTATATAAGAAATATCTGTTTTTATTTTGTTACTGTTTTTAAGATAATTTATTTTAATTGTTCATTATTTCTCATACCGTTTATTTA
>NC_090739.1:15772650-15775150 GCF_036898095.1 Palaemon carinicauda
AATTTCCCTGTTGGAGACCTTGGGCTTTCAGCATCATGCTCTTCCAACTAGGATTGTAGCTTGGCTAATAATAATGATAATAATAAAAATAATAATAATAATAATAATAATAATAATAATAATAATAATAATAATAATAATGATAATAATAATAACAATGATAATAATGATAATAAAAAAAATAATAATAATAATAATAATAATAATAATAAAAATAATAATAATAATAATAACAATGACAACAACAATAATAATAATAATAATAATAATAATAATAAATCTTGACGTCTAGTAGTATGGCATAAACAGCAAAAAGAGCAACGTTTACCTAAGCAAGATCTTTTTTTAATGTTTGGCAAAATCTTATCGGCCAAAAAAGAACATTTCCATTGCATATGACGTCAGCAGGTTTTTATTTCTAATTAGTTTCGACTAATTAGGATATGTGCTATTCATAGACTAATAATTTTTTCTAGATGATCCATGCAATTAAAAGAAATGGTTTTCAACATTATCAAATTCTTTTCCGAAATGGTGTTTTTGCTTCTGCCGTTGTAGATTTCTTTCAAATTTTCCTCTAAATCTAATTATGAAATTCATGATTTTTTCCAACGTTTAGAAATGTAGTACTCAACCACTAATCATTCCAAAAACCGACATTTGAAAAATGGCAGAAGTGTCTTACTCTCTCCAGAACGAGAGTCGGAAATAATGTTGTTTGGAAACACTTTTGGAATTTTAAGTAGTCGTCAAGCTAAGCTGGTCCCTTGATGCCATTATAAACAGGGAAATATTTCTTTCGCAGAACTTTGTTTGTTGATCGAAAAGACACACATACTGAACGTTTTAGGACATCTATTTGTAAATTAATCTATTCATTGGATAATATCTTTGCTTGCAACTGTCTGTCTGACTGCCGTAAGTATTTGTAAAAATTAAAGGATATTGCTTGCATCCGAAAATAACCAAGGTACTTCGCTCACAGAACTCATGCGAAACCTTTAAGATATTCTGCTAAGACTTGTCTTGAGGTACAACTTAAATCTGATCTATTAGACTGAAGAAATACTTGTTTTTAATTCGGGAGACTACATAAGGCACTATAACTAATCTTGCGACCCTTAACCCTGGAAACTGATTTCAAACCAATTTATTTTGAATATGATCCTTAACAGCATTCGAGATACGCAGATATTTATGCTGAATAATTTTCAAGAGACTCTGAGAAATGGCTGGTGGTTAGCGAGTTTGTTAGGCAATCATTTTAGACTCTTTAAATCAACTTCGTGACCTTTTATTTTCTTCACAAAATAGTCTCTTGTATCAGGATATTTATTAATTCATAAGATTTATGGAATTTTGGCAATGTGATCCAGGGTTGAAGCCGGGGTGGGCATTAAACATCGAAAAGAAAAATGGTTGCTAATATCAAAATCTAAAGAAAGAAGAAACTATCCACTTTCACCAAAATTCTCGTCCACTCCGCGTAGTGACTTCATGGTGCCCACAAATGCTGGGTCCGTTACATGGACGGAAAAAGTCAGCCAGTGTGTGAAACTGTGACTCCTAAGTCATCAGTTTTTCTCTTATATATGCCAAACCATCATCATATTCCTCGACATTCTTAATTTATCATACTACTTTACTCTCGTTTAATTGGAATAAATATTATTTCATTCATAACAAAATGACTTGTTAAAACAAGGAGAAAACTAAGGAAAAAAATTACGCTGTCCTTTTTAAAACATGATATAGGATGACTAGCTCTGTCAATAAAAATTATTCCCCGGTTTCTGTTCAACAAGGAATGTTTTTTAAATTAGGTTTCAAATTAGGTTTCGAGTTTTTTTTTTCTTTTTTTTTGTATATATATATTTAGCCAAAGTTACATCAAGGGAACGACTGTAAATGGCTATATAGAGGCCGATATAATTTCAAATAATGAACAAAATATTCAGGCTTAGGCCTATAGACTAAGTAAATATGAAATGTCTTATTTAATTCATTTTAATTCAAATTGATGTAAAAGGGAGCAAAACAAATTATTGTAACTTCAATAACAATGTAAGAGCTTGTATATAAATCAATACTAAAAAATTATTTATTTTAATGTACAAAAAATAATTATTTTTATTATCAGTAATTGAAATATAGCCTAAGGCCTTAAATATTTTTATTTGCGTGCTTTTTTAGATCTCGTTTTTACTGAGTAAATGCATTTGTGTCGTCCCACACCTTTATATTACTTGATATAAGAGAATAAATTCTATGTTTCTTTTTCATATGAGTTACAGAAAGGTATAGAGCGTGCCATTTTTAGAATACCTTTTTAATTAAAACTCCTTTCTCCCTCACATTTTGGGTTTGCATTATAGAATATATAACATTATTGAAACTTGAAATGAAATTTGATTTGTTGTTTGTTAATTTCAATATCAAAGATGTAATTCTTTTCAATTTACAATCTTAATGTTTTAAATTAATTTGTCTGGTGTTTTAA
>NC_090739.1:15780150-15785150 GCF_036898095.1 Palaemon carinicauda
GAATGATTGAGATTTTACAAATTTGATATATAAAGTCCGGATCTATACTGTCCCTCTTTTATCCTCAACCTTATAATTTTGTATACGACTGAAGTTTCCGAAAAGAACATACATATCCAACAGAAATATGCTTCAAGAAGTTTCCTGTTAAAAATCGAAAAAGCTAAAATACCACTAAGTAAAAGATAATTAAAAAAAATACATATATATATTTCAATGAAAACATACGCCCTATTAGCATCAACTTGGTGCCGGTCCCAAGCCCGGGTAAATGGGGACGGTTGGCGGCAGAAAAGGCATCCGGCCATGAAAAATTAGCCAAAACAACTATGGTCAGATGAACAGTATATTGGGAGGAGAGTGGTGGATATGGAGATACAAGGAATGAGAAGGAGAGGGAGACCAAAGCGAAGGTGGATAGACTGTATCAAAGATGACCTTCGATCAAAGGGATTAACCGGTGATGAAGTGTGGGACAGAGGTAGATGGAGAAAGCTGACCAGAAACATCGACCCACACATAGAAGTGGGAAAAGATGTAGACAAAGAAGAAGAAAAAGAAGAAGAAAACATACACCCTATTCTACGGAATTTTCTTTGCCCATATAATAAGAAACAAAATCAAGTGTACAAAGGAATACACTAAACCTAAAGCTGTTCTACAAAAATACGAAATGGAGTGAAATAAAGGTAAAATGCAGATATTGGGTTGTCCCTATATTCTTTCAAAATAATTGATATATAGTATATCATATAATAATACCTATGTGATCGACCCATAAGGAGGGAGAGAGAGAGAGAGAGAGAGAGAGAGAGAGAGAGAGAGAGAGAGTGGGTGTGTGTGTATGTATATATGTATGCATGTATATACATATATATAATATATATATACATACATATATATATATATATATATATATATATATATATATATATATATATATATATATATATATACTGTATATAACAAGACGAATAAAATGAGTAAAGTGTGTTTGAAGGACGAATAAAGACGCCCAAGAGGATCTTTAAGCCAGAGAGAATCAAGCATAACAAGCAGGGAGAAAGAAAAAAAAAGCAGCAGCAGCAGCTGGGGAAGAAATCTTACGACGTACGTCACAGCATTGAATTTTTCGGATCAACATTGGCTAGGTGATCACGTACCAGTAAAAAGCAACTAATTATGATATCTGAGATAATTCAAGAAATGTATAAAACTTCTTCGTAACTGGCACTATCATGGAGGTAAACATTGACATTGAGGGAGTTTTCTATTCTAATTCAGAGAATTATTATAGGCATTAATTAATTTTCATTTTTTTCATTATAGCGTTTTATGTGTTAACACGAAAATAACCTACCCCCAATAATCCCATTTTCTGTCAATTTCATTACCAAGTTTTTTTTAGTTTACCACGAAAATAACTGGGTCAAAATCACATTTCTGTCAATTTTATTACCGGGTTTTATGTGTTTAACACGAAAATGACGAAAACCAATAGAATAAAATTTTCTGTCAATTTTATTACAGAGTTTTATGCATTTAACAAGAAAACAACGGCGCCCAAAAATTCAGTGGAAAAACATCAACGCCTCCAATCCAATATCTTTCTCTCCCAAGAATCTTTTTACCTCCTTCTCATTTGGACTTTGCTTCCCGACATGTCGACCTTGACGCCAGCCACCTTCCGAAAAAAGTAAGGAAAAAGCGAATGACCAAAAGTCAACCGGAAAGTCAAGGTGAAATTCCTCACCGATTGCAAAGTGGAAAACTAGATTAACCGATGCAATGGACGACTCTCTGACTCCGGAGCGAGAAGGACTATTGACATTTTCCATTTGGACGTTTTGATTGTTTGCTGAAAGGGGATTTAGTCATCGCTATAGAACTGGATTTCAAGTACCTCATAGGTGTCGCTTTAAAGGGCGCTAAATGGATGTCCGTTTTAGCATCAGTTTTTTGGGTCAAACCAGAAGTGCTGTCATTTGAAATAACGGTCTGGACAAAGTGAGAGCTTTGCTGAAATGTGAAATATATATTTCATTGCATTATTATTATTATCATTATTATTATTATTATTATTATTTTTATTATTGTTGTTGTTTCTATTATCATCATTATTTGCTATCCTATAACCCTCATTGGAAAAGCTGGATGCTATAAAACCAAGGGCTCCAACAAGGAAAATAGCTCAGTGAGGAAAGGAAATGAGGAAATAAATGAAATACAAGAGATATAATACACATGAAATATTTTTAAAACTGTATCAATATTGAAAGAGATCTTTCATAAATAAACCATAAAAACTTGAAAAAAGCAAAAGGAACAGAAATAAGATAGTGTACCCCCAAGCAAGAGAACTCTAACCCAACACATTGGAAGACGATGGTACAGAGGTTATGGGACTACCATTGCCTAAAGCAATGGTTTGATTTTAGAATGTCCTCCTTCCTAAAAGAGCTGCTTACTACAGGTAAAGATTATTTATATTGAATATAACTTTGCAAATCCAGCATGGAAGAGAGAAATACTCTCTCTCTCTCTCTCTCTCTCTCTCTCTCTCTCTCTCTCTCTCTCTCCTCTCTCTCTCTCTCTCCTCTCTCTCTCTCTCTCTCTAAATAAATAAATGAATAAATAAATAAGTAAATAAATAAATAAATGTGTATATATGTATGCGTGTACATATATATATACATATATATGTATATATATATATATATATATATATATATATATATATATATTGGGGGTCGTATATGGTTAAGAGTGTCTCTCCAAAGGTGTGCATGTAGTACTGGAAGGGTTTAATTCACAATCAACAAGTAAACAGTGGATGGCCACTAAAAGTTCTACACCTTCAGTCCACCATAGACAACGATGACTTCACGGGTTCGACCACGTTAACATCAAGGCCCAGCTGCGTTTGTACGCAACTCTATTTGGCTTTGGCTTTAAGAGTTTCTAGTTTATGCACGTAGAAGGTAAAGGTAAAAAATACATTGAAGCTAAATATTCAAAGTACCTTAAATAAATTAAGCATATATATTTTGTTAAAACTTACAATGGAATGAATTTTCTCGTGAATGAAGCTCCTATTTTATTCCATTTATTGTAATATTGCCACAATTCATATGAAAAACTTGAAATGAATGAATGGTATCCATATCCGGCATTTCGTGAATTTTGATAAATCTTAAGGTTGGGCGAAAAGATGCGATGTCGAGAGAATGTCCCAGATTCTGGAATGTACTTTAATTTAGGTTCATAAAGTTTATGGCAAATATCGGTATTTTAGGACACACAAACTTCGACTATTCATATTAGATTTCCGATAATCTTGAGAAGAATGACCAAGGGTTCTTTCTGTCATTTTGCTGATAGAAAAATGTATCATTGGCGTGTCTCCTCATGCAAAGCCAATCGGATATTTCCATGAAAGTGTCCCCCGGGGATGGCCGTGAGAACGTAATCTGCTTTGGTGCTTGCCTGAGTCACGCCCTTGATGCGAAACTGGACAGGAAAACAAGTGTTAGATTTTGGAATTTTCTTCGATCTGTTCGAACAGAATGACAAACCAACTCAGAAATTCATTACTCCAAAATCAAGTTGGATTTGAAAATAATTTCAATCATTTCCTCTTACTTAGAAAAGAATGTTAAGAAAATCATCACCACAAGTCTGTGGGAAAAAACGAAAACTGCAATGAAATCATAAGAAAAAGAAATGACATTATCTTTACTATGAACAAGCAAGGCGAAACGGCGCCTCCTTACCCAGACACTTCAGCAAAATTAAAAGCGTGTTTGCAAACAGCTTGAAGACGGGACCATCACTGCATTTCACATCCCTCGCTTAGTTCCGCTTCATCAACTTTCGCTGATTAATATGTTTTCGGGGTGTAAAGGTAATGGCATTGCAGGGCTGTTATCTTAAATCGACTCTCTGGTGTAATTCAGTAATTCCAGAGCGATCTTTTACATGTCGGGCTTTTCTTCCGCTCCCCTTTGACCAAGTTCGGCTTTGATTACTTCGGTATTGAAGTTAGTGCTCATATGTAATTATAAACTCTATATATATACATTTCTATATATGTATATATTTATATATATATATATAAATATATATATATATATATATATATATATATATATATATATATATACATACATATACATATATATAGGCCTACACATATTTTACGTATACATTTATTCACATACTTATATAAATGTATATACATATACGATATTATATATATATATATATATATATATATATATATATATATATATATATATATATATATATATATATATATATTTATATATACAAACACTGAAATGCTGAGCCATAAGTGTTTTGTAATATTGAATTCATCATCCGGAAATAACATAATCGTGAGGAAATACATATGATTGCATTAACCGAGGGCAAGATTCAAACCTATTCCTCTTCCTAGCATAACCTAACCTAACCTAATAATCGATACAAAGCTAGACACAATAATAATAATAATAATAATAATAATAATAATAATAATAATAATAATAATAATAATAATAATAATAGACAAAACGACAGATTCATTCACGTACCAAAGATTATAAATTGATTCCAATTTAGGTTTACACTTTGAATCGAAATCATCTCATCTCCGCCATAATACCTCATTGTTAAGTTAAACAGGCGCTATTTATGATAATTTTGTCACTATCACGTCAGACTTTCATGCTTTCGGATAATGACACATAATAAGTTTTTAAAGGCAATATAGAGAGAGAGAGAGAGAGAGAGAGAGAGAGAGAGAGAGAGAGAGAGAGAGAGAGAGAGAGAGAGAGAGAGAGAGAGGAAGTTATATCCCTAAGTTTATTTCTCGGTGTGTTACAATAGGCGTCTACAGTGATTCGCTGTTAAATTCAGGGTCTATCCGGGTGCCAGGCTCTCTCAACACAGTTCTTTACCCGGCACTGTATGTGCAAAATGACGGTAGAGTTACACAC
>NC_090739.1:15790150-15822650 GCF_036898095.1 Palaemon carinicauda
TGATTCCACTTGTTGTTGATCTCTTTCTTCTTAGAAGAAAGAAGTCTTCAAAACAAGAATCTTGAAGACTTCTTCTTCCTCATGGAGTTAAAGAAGAAGTCTTCAAGATTCTTGTTTTGCTTTTCATGACTGCCCTCCGGATTCCACTAGTCATTGATCCCTTTCTTCTTAGAAGAAAGATGTCTTCAAAACAAGAATCTTGAAGACTTCTTCTTTCTCTCCTTGAGGAAGAAGTCTTCAAAACAAGTATCTTGAAGACTTCTTCCGCATGGAGAGAAAAAAGAAGTCTTCAAGATTCTTGTTTTGTTTTCATGACTGCCTTCCTGATTCCCCTTGTCGTTGATCTCTTTCTTCTTAGAAGAAAGAAGTCTTCAAAACAAGAATCTTGAAGACTTCTTCTTCCTCATGGAGAGAAAGAAGTCTTCAAGATTCTTGTTTTGCTTTTCATGACTGCCTTCCTGATTCCACCCTTTATGTTTTTTTTTAAAATAAGCTAGATACAGGAACTCTCTATTGTTGACTGGGTGGGGCTGGCCCCCTTTCTGCTAGCCCAGAGGGGCTCCCCCTTCCCGCTGGCAGGGCGGGGCTCTCCCCTTCCCGCTGGCAGGGCGGGGCTCCCCCCTTCCCGCTGGCAGGGCGGGTCTCCCCCCTTCCCGCTGGCAGGGCGGGGCTCTCCCCTTCCCGCTGGCAGGGCGGGGCTCCCTCCTTCCCGCTGGCAGGGCGGGTCTCCCCCCTTCTCGCTGGCAGGGCGGGGCTCCCCCCTTCCCGCTGGCAGGGTGGGGCTCCCCCCTTCCCGCTGGCAGGGCGGGGCTCCCCCTTTCCCGCTGGCAGGGCGGGGCTCCCCCTTCCCGCTGGCAGAGCGGGGCTCCCACCTTCCCGCTGGCAGGGCGGGGCTCCCCCCCTTCCCGCTGGCAGGGCGGGGCTCCCCCCTTCCCGCTGGCAGGGCGGGGCTCCCCCCTTCCCGCGGGCAAAATTTATCATATATATATATATATATATATATATATATATATATATATATATATATATATATATATATATATATAGTGTCAAGTTTATATCCACCACTTACATAAAACTCAATTTCAAAATAAATATCATCTTGAGAAACATTACAAGTTCAATTCTCTAGAGCCATGATGTTCGTGAAGTGAATCTTTATTTCACTAAGAGTTGGAATTGTTGAAAGACAAACAGACAAGAATGGAAGTAATAGGAAGTAATAATGTTGTTTCCTGAACGGTTGCAAGATTTCGGTAGGTTTAAATAAATGGATAAATTCCAGGAATTTTGAAGGTAAGAAGGACTAATTACGTTTAATAAATCCAAAGAAATATCTTGCAATTCCAAATTATAAAAGGGCTCAGTGCGTGGGCCAATATTCACCTCGTCAGAAATCTCAAAATTTACGTTTTGGTCCAATTATTATTATTATTATTATTATTATTATTATTACCTCCGACAAGGAGGACATGTTTTCACCTCTGTCTATTTGTTTGTCACCAACCTAACTCAAAAATTTTGACCAACGTACTACAAATATATTAAAAACGATGTATTCTCTCTCTCTCTCTCTCTCTCTCTCTCTCTCTCTCTCTCTCTCTCTCTCTCTCTCTCTCTCTCTCTCTCTCTCTCTCTCTCTCTCTCAATGTCATTTAGGCCGGCATAACTCATGTATGGTTCTATTTTTTTATCATTATTTTGCATGGAACCATATCTGAAAGTACTTTTTCTTTCATCGGTGACTTGAACAAGATTAATGTCGAAATAATCTAATGTAGCTGTTAACGGAGGGAATTGTTTAGCTGCGATACTCCAATAATTTCTACATGATTTTGGGGATTCATGATATATATACATACACACACACATATATCTATCTGTATATATACATATATAAACACATGTGAGTATGTGTGTATTCTGTATTTGCAATGAATATTCGAAAATTCAAATGATAAAACAGAATGAAATATGGCAACTTGATTTGTAAAATTTTAATGCTTTCACTAGCAAAAACACCTCTTCGCTAAGGTTGGAGAGGGCTCAGCCCATTTCAAAGTAGTAAGAAGAAGAGCAACACCTTGTCTGTTTTGTCATGGGAACACTAGAGACATCTGACGAAAGATTTCCCCCCAGTGTCTGCGTTCTTTTGATTCTAACTGTACCTAGCTGTCAGGCGACCGTTCAAGGTCGTAACTAGGATTGAGAGAGAGAGAGAGAGAGAGAGAGAGAGAGAGAGAGAGAGAGAGAGAGAGAGAGAGATAATAACTCTTGTATATCATCATGGCTCCTATTCGATAAAAATTATGCAGTCACTTAAGTTTGCCTTTTAAAAATGACAGCTCGTGACTCTACTGATCCCAATCAATGAGTAAGTTTTATATTAAAGTTAATATAAGTATGAATGACGTAGCATTGATTATTCAATTTCCTATAGCAATTTGATTCCTAAGCAAAGACGTTTGGATAGAAGCTATTTCAAATGTAAAGTTCTTGTGATAATTCTATAAAAGCAAAACCAATTGCAGCAGAGCTGTTTTTCCATTCATCATAACATAATTCTTTATTATCAGTAGAATAGAAACAATCTAGTTTTTGCTTCTGTCACGATGATTTTGAAGTTATATTATTTGTTTGGAATTATCTAAGTGCATTCCACTTTTAATCATGCGGGATTAACTTTTTATAGAATTTTATAAGCTATTTATCTCTAACTTGAACTAAATGACTTTTGCTGGAACAACAATTATATTGTCTGGAAATGTTTAACGATGATTAATTAAGAGAAAAGAATATACGAACTGTTCTTAAATACGTATATCTATAAGATAAAACAAAATGTTGAAAGAATTCTGATTACATAAACTCCTTAACAAACTAGGGCCTACATATCCCACAAGTTTCTGTATCTTCTTCTAATCCGATATTTCTTGATCCTAGATAACTTAAGATTCCACATCTCTGGATCAGAGTTTCCCACACTTTCCACTCAGAGATTCATATACAATGAATGTCAACCTCTCTATAATGAACCTGAGCAGAAATGTTCGAAGTTTGTGAAAACTGTCACATTCATTTGATTTTTTTTTGTTTCAAGAACTTCGACTATATTTTCAAATACTTGACTTAAAAAGTAAAGTTTTACTGTTTATTGGTGTTATTTCGATAAAGTTAATTTCTTAGCCAGTTATTTGTTTCAATGTTAAATGACTTTAACTGTGTTAGTTATTAAAGGACTCCAGACAGCTTAAACTAAGTTAATTACCTGGTCAATAGTTATTAGAGATATCACGTGTGAGAAATTTGGTCGCAATAGTCCGGCGATGGGACCTGTGAGGCTATTCATCAAGTAAAGACAAATGTCCTTATTTAAAACCTTGCAGTTACACTTTGAAGTTAAAGTTTAACGAGGTTGGAAAATAAAATATATCTCTTGATGCAGTTTTTTCTTTAGTTGATAAAATTAGCATTTTTAATATCTTCAGACTTTCTACGGCGATATTATCTTTAATACCTTGCCTCTCTATCACTTCCTTTTTTTCAAAGACAATGTGAAATTCGTGAACTCTAGAGTAAAAATTGGTCTTGAATCCTTTTAACTTTAAATATATTTCTATATTAATTTGTTTTTTATTCTTTTTATTGATACATTCAACTTATCAATATTAGATGGACATGAAGGAAAGTGCAGCCAGGGGCCAATGGGACGGTGCAGAAACGTTTAAGTAATGCCTACAGTGCACCTCGTAAGGTGCACTGACAGCACTAACCCCGTTTAATATTTTAATTAAATTCTTTTTTAATATTTGATAACAGTTTTCGTGTTTATCCTTCTCGATTGGGCTAAGGAATTAGATTGCACACCTACATGATATATTAGCAACATAAAGTAACAATACTTTTCAGAGCCAATAAAAAACGAATATTAGGTACAGCACTGAATATATTACCAAAATGTCTTTTATTTCATATCATTGCCACATTTCCATTGTATTATTGGGAAAAAAATTCACAGAATTATTGCTTTAATACGCCGAAACTCCAAATGACTTATCAATTTAGCTCCATGTCAGCATAACTTCATGTTCATCGCTATTAAAAAAAAAAAAAAAAAAAAATTTTAAATCCTTTCCGGATCATGACACTCAAAAATGAAATCCTACTCTTTATTATCATGCTCAACTCTCGTCTGTTACTAATGAAAGAGTAAGCACTGCCAATCACCTGTCCTAATCAAGTGTTAACCTGTAATCCATCCTAACATAAATGGCGACGGCCGTAGCATTAAAACTTTAAAATGTCCTCGGAACATTCCAAGCTTTTCTTTGATTGCGGTGAAATCTTCAAGAGTTTTCTGTTATTAATTGTTTCCTATATCCGGAGCTTCTGAACAAAACAGATTTTGGTCTGTGCCTTACTTATTCGTAATGAGAGATTCTGTTGAGACGTAAACGCTACAGACTTCAATGGACCAGGGTTATGGGGTCCTTTGACTGACCAGACGGTACTACATTGGATCCTTCTCTCTGGTTACGGTTCACTTTCCTTTTGCCAACACATACACCGAATAGTCTGGCCTATTCTTTACAGATTCTCCTCTGTCCTCATACACTTGACAACACTGAAATTACCAATCAATTCTTCTTCACTCAAGGGGTTAACTACTGCACTGTAATTGTTCAGGGACTACTTTCTTCTTAGTAAGGGTAGAGGAAACTCTTTAGCTATGGTAAGCAGCTCTTCTAGGATACGGACACTCCAAAATCAAACCATTATTCTCTAGTCTTGGGTAGTGCCATAGCCATAGCCTCTGTACTATGGTCTTCCACTGTCTTGGGTTGGAGTTCTCTTGTTTGAGGGTACACTCGGGTACACTATTCCATCTAATTTCTCTTCCTCTTGTTTTGGTAAAGTTTTTATAGTTTATATAGGAATTATTTATTTTAATGTTGTTACTGCTCTTAAGATTTTTTTTCTTGTTTTCTTTCCTCACTGCTATTTTCCCCTAGGATTATAGCATCCTGTTTTTCCAACTAGGGTTATGGCTTAGCAAGTAATAATAATAATAATAATAATAATAATAGTTAGGCATTAAGAATTAATTTTCAAAAATCCTTTAAAAATCTTACGAGTAAAAATCCGAATCCCTATTTATGAAGTCATTATGAAACTCACCTGAACGCTTTCCTTCTGAGTTTATCACGTTCTATTGGATGGGTAAAAATCATTGCCCTATAAGGTGATTCTTCTTCTTCGAAGAAAAAAAAATCCTGAGTAAAAACCCGAATCCTTGCTTATGAAGTCCTTATAAAATTCATCTGAATGCACTCCTTCTCCTGTATTAATCTCCATTGATCCTTCTAAATTTTCCTTTTTGGTTACTGAAAGGGACCTACTTCACCCATTCCACTACCCCCTCCAACCCAAACCCCCATTCCACACCCAGCACCCGCTTTGTTTTCAAGTTTACTATGAAGATGTCACTCACTTTTATTGCATTCAAATCTGCCTTTGATTAGTTTTGTCTTTTTCAGAACTAATTCAAAGACAACTCATATCCTGAATATTCCATTAACTCCTCGTAGTTCCAATCATTAAATATACAGAAAATCTCTGCTTCCTTTATTAATTAAAATTACCTCAGCGGAAGTTGCGCAACGTGGATTAACTTTTACTAGCAAATAATCCGCATTCACGCCCTGTTTTTCTCTTTCAGAAGTTTCATTCACTCGGAAATGAATATCGAAGTTCCCCCTACCTAGAATAAACAAAGACAATTGTCTTTCTACGAGGTATTATGCCCTGACAACAAAATTCCTTTATCAAGATAAAGTTATGAAGTGTTAATGGAACGTTAAGTAGTTTCGTAATTGAAATAAGCTGGTGGAGAGGAGTTTGATATGTTTGAGGTGTGAGTAAAGCAGAAATAATCAGCAAGTAATATTTACACTTGCTGCTGTGACTTCTACGTTTTATTTTTTTTCTAACTTCGTTAATTTAACTAAGTTTTAAGTTCGAAACTTAAATTCATACATTTATTCTAGTAAATGTATTCGGCCATAAACTTCCCAGAGTATTCTTTTCATTAGTATCCCAAGAATGTAATTCTTTTCAAGAAATGAAAAAAAAAAAAATATCAATAATTATATGATTAAATAATCAGGGATATCCTTTTCTTCTTTCTTGTCACTTCTGACTTCTTATTGCAGCCACATTTTCATATTACCATTTCTGCAACTTGGTAAACTGACAATCCAGTTTTTCATTATGTACTAAAATAATTTCGAGGTTTTTTTTTTCATTATATTTCAGAAAAGGATTATGGAATTTACTTGTATTAGTTTTTAATGGATTTATTAACATGACCAGAATGATGTATATAAAAATAAGACTGCATACAGGTGTGGGGCTCTAGTTACCCAAAGTAATAACAAACGTAAAACTTCGAATGGAAGAATTTATGATAAAAGAAAAACTCTCAAAATAATCTTACTTTTCTTACATATGACTCTTCTCAATACGAAGATATAAGCTACTCTGTGATATCTAATAGTTCTATTCTTGGATTTCAAAATCCTTTACTATACAGATTATAAATTCAGCTGGGATTTTATCAGTCATCTAAGCTTCATTAATATCATTGTTGCTAAGATATTATTTTTTAGTTTTCCATTATGATAGATTTCGTTTTGAAAAAAAATCTTTTTAATTTCTTTCTCTAACAGACTTCCAGTTGATAAAAGTAAGAGAAAGAAAGAAAGAAACGTGGAATTATAAAAAAATGGAAACTTAATAAAGGAGGATAAAAAAAAGATATAAATACTTGGAATATCTCGGAGAATAAAACCACCTCTTTTCTTTCTTTTCAGAATTTCATTTACGAAATCTTTATAAAACGTTTTCTGTCGGTTAATTCCATCTCCATCCACTTTCCTTCTTCGTTCCTTTTATCCATTGCTGAGATTACCTTTTCTCAGTCATTCCTAGATAAACCATCTTCATCTCTCTACTATGAGGTCATACTCTTACCAGACAATACACATTAAAAATTCCTTTAAGATCCAGATATTGTTCCTTCTAAAGGTTTCGATCAAATCTTGTTACGTCAAGAGAAAAAAAAATATTGCTATCTGGACCATCGCTTAAATTTAAAAGTAACTATTTCTTTTTAAATTCATCTCTGGATTTTTCTATTCCAGAATTAATAAAAAAAAATGATAAAGTTATAATATTTATTGATGATTTACAACATATCAGACTCAACTGTCCGATCTTTCAAACCCCATTAATCTATATTAAAAAAAAAAAAATTGCATGCTTCTGACGTATGCCTCCCCCTGGTATTTTAAAGTTAAATTTATAGTATATAATAAACAGAAGACTAAATATCATCCACCGGCCAATTTGCCAACTGCCACCGTTCTGGTATTCTTGTACACAATACTGGATAGAGACTTTGACGTCATGTCTCAGATGCAGAACTCAAAAAAAAAATAAATAAATAAAAAAAAAATAGCTTTTGGTCTTGAATAATTATATACCGAAAATTTAAAAACCTCTGTCCCATACATTACAACTGACACAGATGTGTGGAATGGAGTATTCAAGCACTAAAAACCTATATATAATCAAATGAGGCACTTAGTGTTATAAGAATTACAGAAGTATGAAGCAAACACCTAGATGCGAGTCACTGAAATATAAAATATTCAGACTCACGGTTAATAATAATAATGATCTCTCTCTCTCTCTCTCTCTCTCTCTCTCTCTCTCTCTCTCTCTCTCTCTCTCTCTCTCTCTCTCTCAGGGAGAAATAAATAGAGGGATTGATACATAGATAGCTACATAGATATATAATTGAGAGAGAGAGAGAGAGAGAGAGAGAGAGAGAGAGAGAGAGAGAGAGACTTACGTAAATGAAACTCACAGATCAACGTGAGGTGAAAACGGATTTCCCCCAAAAGCGAGCGATCTTCTACCTCTCCCTGTTATGTAGTGACCTTAGCCAAAACAAAATTGGAGTGACGCTCGAGGAAGTAGATTTGTATCCTAAGGAAATCTCCGTTACGTATTTCCAAGCGGGAGTCCGACTTTATTGCAAAGTAATGACAAAGGGTCGGATAAGGGGATGGCATAGGAGGGGGGGGGGGGGGTTATGGCAAGGAGAAAATGGATGAAGATGGAGACGGAATCGAGCGGCAGAAAGCGTTATGGTGACGTTCATAAACATTTCTGAAATGAAATTTTGAGCTTTGGTGGGATTTATACAAAGCCGGTATGACTGACCTTATTTTCATTTAGGTTTGGGGTCTGTTAATAATGCTTTGCGAATTCCTTTTACCCTTTACTTTTACCTTCTGGGTTTTATTTTCTCGTTTAAAGAATTTTGGTTTTATTTTTCGTAATACGTCATTTACGATAATAATTTTATTTATTATAGATATGAACATACAAATACACGCATTGCACAAAAATCTGCAAGAGATGTTGGATGAAACAAATGCAATCTATGCCAAAGGATGGCGTTCAGGGATGTTGCCATCTCTCCTATATAATAAAGAGCAAGTCTCTCTCTCTCTCTCTCTCTCTCTCTCTCTCTCTCTCTCTCTCTCATATATATATATATATATATATATATATATTCCTGTCACGCTGAGCGGCAACCACTCAGAAACAACAATTTCCCACAAATTGCCCAAACAGCCTTATTGTAGTTACAAGAGGGTGACTGGGAAGGGTTAAATTACTATGTGCGCAGGTTATGAATATCTACATAAATATTTAACACCCCTTTTTGACGGGTCGCGTACACTAGTTAAACTACCAATTGGGATAATTGATCCTACTCCGGAAGTCTCAGTTAGTACAACTTTATATGAAAAACAAGGCAAATTCTATAAATTATATTTTACAAAAATGGAGAGATAGCAGGAGAGACTTGAAATTAACGACGTGATAAAAAGAAGATTCGCATTTCCTCTGTAAGCCAGAGCTGAGTTTATCAAAAGGAGGAGATTTGCCAGACCAATGAGTCAAGCTCCACTCTCACAGAGAGGGTCACAGTAAGTTCGGGACGAAAAAAAATATAATACTTGTTAAATTCAATGGATAGAAAATACATATATAGTAAATATAAGGGATATAAAATACAATTCATATAATACATATTAAATAAAATAAGTAAAAAAGTATATATTACGTAAATATAAGATATATGAAATATAAATTAAGATATAAAAATCAGAGACAAATGGTTTTTTAAATTATATCTATCAAACCTATTCTTGAAATCGTTAATATCTTAAAAACAGAAATTCTCAAATATGATAACATGTCAAGTCACCTTTTACACCGAAACAAATATTTTTATCTCCTAAAACCTTTGCAATCGCAAAAAAAATATATCGTGCAATTATAAGTGTCACACTCACAGCACCTATAGTCAACTCTTTTTAGCGAGGCAGATTTGCACCGACTCGCAGGAGTGCCCTTTTAGCTAGGAAAAGTTTCCTGATCGCTGATTGGTTGGACAAGATCATTCTAACCAATCAGATAGCAGGAAACTTTTCCGAGCTAAAAGGGCACCGCTGCGAGTCAGTGCAAATGCACCTAATTAAAAAAAAAAAAAATTGAATATACGAACTATCTAATGAAGTGCGCACATTAAAAATCCAAGATACTAACGATATAAACGACCTGATCGCTTATATCAAAGGAAATTAATCATATTATTGACAGGTTTTATCCTCAAATACATACAAGATTAGTTTTTTTTTTGTTTTTTTTTAATAACTTTACGATCCAACCATTGTTAAGGAATAAAAGAACAACTCGATACCTTTGCTCTGGTATATGTTATTTGTTTACACAAAGTTTCCGCGGTACAAGTTGCACAACCTACGAAACAGATGCAGAGAACAATTTGGGGGGTCACTCGAACTGGTAGATTGTTGGCCAAGGTTTAAAGGTTTAAAGGCCACTCATGAATGGCAGAGGCAAGGGACAGTGACATTGCCCTATCAAGCAGGACAATGCCCTAGAGACTGACCATATATACATATGATCACCGCTCAAACCCCTTTTCCACCCAAGCTAGTACCAAGGAGGGCTAGGCCATAGCTGCTGATGACTCAACAGCTAGACCTATAGTCTCCCCCAAAGCACCCCTCCTTAGCTTACAAGGAGGGTGAGGTTGCAACAACCATATGAACTAACGAGTTTGAGCGGGACTCAAACCCCAGTCTGGCGATCACCAGGCAAGGACGTTACCACATAGGCCACCACAAGCCTACACAATTGATGAATAGGGAACATAATTTTGCCTGCAGGCCAAGTTTGGATTTTTAAAGATATTAAGGCAATATCATCCTATTCTGGAAATATTTGTTGAAAATGGCCGAGTCTATTAAAATATATTTTCGGAAACCAGTGATAAAAGTTCAGTTTCGTTACTCTTTTCTTAGTTCGGGTTTTTCTTAATTTAATATTTTTTTTACTTTATTGCTAATGCCAGTCCTTGTTGTTATAAAATATAGATGTAAATAATATGAATATTTTATTGTATACTGTACTTAGATGTCTTACTTTTAGATTGAAATAATTGCCTGAACGCAAGGAAACGTCTTTTAAACAATAATAATGATCTGCATCATAACAAGTGTCTTTGTTTATAATCTTTATATATATATATATATATATATATATATATATATATATACATACATATATATATACATATATATATATATAAATATATATATGCATATATACATATATATAAGCATATATACATATATATATACATATATATAAATTTATATATATATACATATATACATATATACATATTTGTGTGCCTGTGTGTGTGCTCATTTTATCACTAACCTTCATGATTTTCAATTCTTCAAACAAGCCACAAATATCCTTAACTAAATTATTCAACATTTGCTATTTTCGCTCAAAATAATAACTACCAACACAACATGTAAACACTATTTTATTCTATTTGGTTAAGCAGTTAAAAGATGTATAAACTATGAGATTACTGCTTATCAAAAAAGAAAAATGTCTTAACCAAGTTTGAACTTCCGAAATTCAAAAAAATAGCGTTATAAAAGCTTTTTAAATCATTTCCCTCCAGCAAACTTCTATCATTACTGCTTTCTGCCTTGCTGAGCCGGAACAGAAACTTTAAGCAGCCAACCCCATTTCAGAACTTGATTGAATTCGACCGAATTAGTTTCAAGACAGAAAAAAAAAAATGCGAACTTTAAGAAGGCCGCAGAATCTTCGGGAAGAGTAAAATGTAAGACACTTGGTAAAACGCTCATGAATGGCAGAGGCAAGGGACAGGGACATTGCCCTATCAAGCAAGACAATGCCCTAGAGACTGACCAGATATACGTATGATCTGCGCCCAAGCCCCCTCTCCACCCAAGCTAAGACTAAGGAGGGCCAGATAATGGCTGCTGATGACTCAGCACATAGACCTATAGGCTCCCCAAAACACCCTATCCTTACCTATCCTTAGCTCAAAAGGATGGTGAGGTTGCAGCGACCAAAGAAACTAATGAGTTTGAGAGGGGCGTTCACCAGTCAGGGACGTTACCACATCGGCCACCTCAACCTTTATTATATACAAGCCTCATTATTCTGTTCCCTTTGGAAATTTACTTCGAGAAAAGAATAATTAAGCATTAGATACGAGAACATTCTTTTAGTTATAAATGGTAATGTTGTTAATTGAAATTTAATCTGTTAATATGGTAATGAGTCTATATCTAATTTTCATAATCATGCATTATTTACTATACTAACACAATCTACGAAGTGATCAGTAAAAAATACCTAATTATATGTATTAGATATAGTAGTAATTATTATATCTAATACTTATAATTAGGCATTTTTTTACTAATCAGTTCAATGGGCGTGTTAGTAACACCAATCAATTTATTTTAAACATAACCAGCTACTAAAACGAGATTCTATATATCGAGTGGAATAATTTTGTTCAAAACCTGATTTTCTTAGAAAAGAAATCAATTTATTGGAGTTGAACTGAATTGTTCAAGATGATTCCTAATCATCTTTAAAATATGTACTTTGTGAGTAAATGAGTATTTATAATTTAATCTCTGAGGTCAATATAACTTTATGTATTCCTAATGGAATTATAAGTAAAATTTGGAACTAGAGGTTTCTTGAAGTGAATGCAATAACAACATCTTTGTGAGCTAAGGATGAGGGGGGATGTTTGGGGGAACCTATAGGTCTATCAGCTGAGTCATCAGGAGCCATTGCCTGGCTCTCCCTGGTCCTAACCTTGGTGGAGAAGAGTCTTGGGCGCTGATCATAAGCATATATGATCAATCTCTAGGACATTATCCTGTAAGAGCATTGTCACTGTCCCTTGATCCTGCCATTCATAATCAACCTTTAAACCTTTAAGGGAAAAGGAAGAGGGTGAAGATGAAGATACCATGAATGAATATGGATGTGGATTCAGATGAGGTCAAAAGAGATTTCATAATTAAAATTTGGATTAACAGACTCCATAGAAATTATATGATAAATGCCAGGCGAAGGTATTCAGCTAATTGGTTATATACGGTACAGTTACGATATATTGAGTTTTGATAAAAATATTTTATGTTCTAGTTAACCTAATTTTGTAATGCCATATTATAGTTTTTTAATGGAATTCCTTCACATTCTCAGTTCCATTCGTTCTATGGGGTTGTCTTTGCCTGACACATCCTCCAATTTTGACAAGATAATTCCATAAAAATTTCTTAAATTTATTTACTACATACCAGACCAAACACAAACACATATACATATATATATATACATACATATATATGTACACATATATATATATATATATAATATATATATATATATATATATATATATATATATATATATAAAACAATCTCATGGAAATGTATCAAATTCTTTTCATCCTATCAAGATGACCAATCACATCATTGATATACACAAATGAGAAACAAGTTGCTTCGCATCACAGGGAAAGTTGCACGGCAGAATGAAACTCAACCAGCCAAGAGATAAGGTTACAGGAGGAAGTAACGGTCTGCCATCCGGGGAGTTAAGGCCTGTCATTGTGGATTACGAACTCCACACAGCCAATTCACTCGAACGAAAAGAAACAGGGGAGAGAAGGCGCCGTTTAAAGAAGTTTTATAAAAAAAAAAAAAAAAAAAAAAAAAAAAAAAAGTAAGTTTGTGCTTTGATGTCAAACGGTCTTCCGCTGTCTTGTTTGAGGGCACACTATTTTATCTTATTTCTCTTCCTATTTTCTTTTTTTACTTTTATAGTTTATATATGAACGATATATCTTAATGTTGTTACTATTTTCAAAATATTTTATTCTAACTGTTCATGTTCATCCCCTATCTTCTAGTTTAGTTATTTCCTTATTTCCTTTCCTCACTGGGATATTTTTTCATGTTGGAGCCGTAGAGCTTATAGCATCCTACTTTTCCAACTAGGGTTGTAGCTTAGCTAGTAATAATAATAATAATAATAATAATAATAATAATAATAATAATAATAATAAAAACAATAATAATAATAATAATAAATATAAGGGATAATGTTTTATTTTTGCAGTGAATAGTCCAAATGGTTAGAATTTTGTATTATCAAAATAAATCAGTTTCGTTCACAAATGAAAACACATTAAACCAACTTTATATGTTAAGAATTTCAAGCGAAACCAAATCCCTTCTTGGCTTGTGACAACTGAATGCGTCGTTAACATCTCATGACTCTATTCATAACAAGAAATCCGATTCCCAATACCTTATTGCTTTCAATTCAAGCACAGAGCAAAATGATGGCTATTTGAAACACGTTATCTTCGGGAAATGAAGCAAATTGTTAAATATATAGCGAGGAGGTTAACTGGGGTCTATTAACTTTGAGGTTTACTTGCCAAGTGTAATGATGCAATTCAATACTAATTGTTTCTAATTCATTAATAAAATATGAAGTTAAAAGTTAATTGAAGATGTTCTTTATTCATCCAATCGACAATTACGAATTAAATCATAGATTTTTTTTTTTAATATACAAAGCACAGATGAGAGACGCTACTTTACCTAACTAAAAACATAAACATATTGATAATTGAGAAACTTAATTCAACATGGCTATATGTCTAATAATTCTTTTATTGAAAATTATTGGTTGAACAATTTGAAGACCTTTATGATACGTTTCAAACGTAGATTTCTAAACTAATTGCAAAAATCAAAAGAAAACAATTAACTAAATTTGTTGGCTCAGGTTTGGCATGGAATAATAAAATAATCATATTTGAACTACAAAAAAAAAATTAATGACAATAAAACGAACAACACTGAGAAGACTTAAAGATATCTATAAAAGAATGAACTTTCATAAGGTATGACGATTATGGACATTTTTCAAAAGCACAACTATGGATAGTAAAAATAATCACAAAAGATAAAATATAAAATATTAAGTTACAATTTCAAAATTGGAAATGGAGACATAAGTAAAGGCATAATGTGAGTTTTTTTTTAAATAATTTTACATTTGAAAAATTCTATAGATTTTGATTTTCCATTATAAATGTAGTGAATGAAGCGTAAAAAAAAAATATTAGACAAAAATACATGCATTTCAGTAAAACTGACGAAGAGAAAAATATTTCAAAATCGTGAAACAGCCACCGTAGTTTGGGGCAATGGAATTCTGCACAATCCTATAAACGCTTTTTTTCCCTCGCATCTACATTCGGAATATCCAATCAGCATGGATAAAGTTACATTAAAGTATATACATTCATTGAGTATTACCAACCCATTAAAGTATATACATTCATTGACTATTACCAACTCATTAAAGTATATACATTCATTGAGTATTACCAACCCATTATAGTATATAAATTCATCGAGTATTACCAACCCATTAAAGTATATACATTCATTGGGTATTACCAACCCATTAAAGTATATACATTCATTGACTATTACCAACTCATTAAAGTATATACATTCATTGAGTATTACCAACCCATTATAGTATATAAATTCATCGAGTATTACCAACCCATTAAAGTATATACATTCATTGAGTATTACCAACCCATTAAAGTATATACATTCATTGAGTATTACCAACCCTTACTAAAGGAGATTAAGAAGAGACGCGGAAGAAATAAGATTTGGATCCTAAAGAAATTCATCTTTGTATTTCAAGTTACAATTTCCAAATTATAAATGGAAACATAAGCAAAAATGCCATATTTTTTTAATAATGTTACACCTGAATAATATTTCAAACTTTGATTTTCCGTTATAAAAATGGTGAATGAAGCGTAAAGAAAGATATTTTACAAAATACATATATTTCAGTAGAGCTACCGAAGAGAAAAATATTTCAAACGCATGTGGGAATGAAATTCCAAACAATTTTATAAATATTTTTTTTTCTTATTTGCTTTTATCGTATCTGAATTCGGAAGATCCATACAGCATGGAAATACATTAAAGTACATATACATTAATTGAGTATTGCTAATCCTTACCAAAATATTAAGAAGAAATTTGGATCATAAAAAAATCCATCTTTGTTATTCCCATGCAGGAAACCAATACGGAAATGTTATGATATAATGCAGCTACGGGAGGTCCTTCATGAGGTCCTTCGGGAGGCCCTTCGCCGTATGGGGATGAAAAAGGAAAAGCAGATGAGGATGGAAATGGAATCAGGCGGCAGAAAGCGTTCTAAAGACATTCATAAAGATTTCATAAAAGACTCTTTTGCCTCATCGGGATAGATGCATAGTTGATAGCACAAAGTTTTTCTTGAGTATTTTGCTCTTTTTCAAATTTTGTTTTCAAGTTTAATGGTAATTCATGAACGCCACAGGCAAGGTACAGTGACAATGCCCTAGGGACTGACCATACACACACACACAAACACACACACATATATATTTATATATATATATATACAAAAACACACACACACACACACACACACACACACATATATATATATATATATATATATATATATATATATATATATATACATATTTATACAGACACACACGCACACACACACACACACATATATATATATATATATATATATATATATATATATATATATATATATATACATATATATATATATATATATATATTAAAATAAACAATATATTATACTCCTCCTAATATCTGGATTCTCTCTATACCTCGGGATCAGAGACACCAGTGGAAATCAACTCAAAGATAGTAGCTTCTGGTCGGCCGGGGAATCGAACCCAGGCCCGAGAAACTGAGGTGACAGTGCCTGGGTTCGATTCCCTGGCCGACCATAGCTATTGTCTTTCAGTTGATTACTTCCGGTGTCTCTGAACCCCAAATATAGACAGAATCCAGATATTAGGAGGAGTATTATATATGGCTTATTTGAATATTAAAAACACGTTTACATTTGCCAAATTTATCATATATATATGTATATGTATATACATATATATATATATATATATATATATATATATATATACATATATATATATATATATATATATATATATATATATATATATATGATTAGGGCGCAAGGTCCCTCTTAACCTAAGCAAGGGTCCAGGAGGTGAAGGCAATGGATATTAATGACTCAGAAGGTAGACCTATAGGCTCCCCCAAAAACTTCCTAATTAGCTCACAAGGATACTGAGTTTGAAGGCCCTAAAAGATACTATCAGTTTGCACGCGTCTCGAACCCGAGTCAATCAGATCAACTTCTATGTAACATTAAAAGTTCTCATCAAATGTAATTGCACTTTGATAAAAAAAAAATTTAGTTTTTAGTGAAAAGTAGACATACTATACTTTTAATTTCATGCTTATCAATTATATTCTACAATAAATAAAAACCACATTCTTACATATAAAGGAAAAACCGCAATCGTATCCAGAATGCCAGAAGCTACAAGGATTAAGAGAAAAAAAAGTTAGCAGAAGATGCCAGCGTCTACCACCCACTAAATTACTCACTATCAGACCACAGACTTCATGCAACCAATTCCATCAAAGGCTAAAGAAAAATAGAACCAAAAAGGCTGTATTGCTATCAATGAGATGCATGGGAATCCTGGGGTTTGAATCATGAAAGAAAACGAAAAATAGCTAAAGAAATAAAGAAGATATGCCAAGGTTTCCAAGACTGCCGCATTGTATCTCGAGGACAGAGTTAAGATTACTGGCGGTTGGTAAATTGTACAAGAGGGAGTACTTTCTTTTTATATTTATAACTTTTTGAATTCAAATTTAAAATATAGAAATGCAAAAGAAGATTTTACGTTACTTTTTATTCTAGTTGATATCGATGAACTACTGAGGAATTTCTAATGTTCTATTAAAAAAATATTTAGTAACGATATTTCTTTTTTAATTAAAGATCAAGCAAGCACAATATCTTAAAGATATTAATTTCCTATGTCTATGTGCATTAATGTTAGCAGCGGAATTCATACTCTATAATCATTCATTAACTTAATGAACTTCAAAAGATGTATTAACATCATGAGTTTAATAAATACCACCAAAAGGAATCACCCCTATATAATAAAGAGCAAGTATCTGCCTTTATATATATATATATATATATATATATATATATATATATATATATATATATATATATATATATTTCTTTATGGTCACGCTGAGCAGCATTTCTAGGCATCTAGGGGGAGATGGAGTAGTCATACCCTGGTGAGAAAGGGTTTCCCGAGAGGTGCACTCGGAAACCAGAACTGCCATGTTGTAGTTAAGAAAGGGGGAGGGAGTGACAAGGGTTAAATCTGCGTGGGTGTGCATATCTGCCTAAATATTTAAAAGTCATCTTTGACTGGTCGTGTACACTAGTAACAGATACTTTTTACTGAGCTTCCTCTCAAAGACAACGTTGCGTTTTACTTTATTTCTCAAGTGGAGTTGACATATATCCCTTTTCTACGCATGAATTGAAAGCTTTAAATAACAAACAACTAGTCGAAACCAAGATATCACATTTGACTCACTGGTTTCAATAAAGGAGAAATGTTTTTTAGGAAATAAACTGAAAATAAATAATAGTTGAAATGAATGAAAAAGGAAATATGACATATTTCACGTTTTATTCTGAAAAAAAAAAAAAATGACCTTGTCCACAATTCAATAAATTTTTGCTTTTGGTTATATCACTCCCATAGAAAGTTGTTATGGTATAATGGAATATTAAATTCTTGATGAAAACATATATTTCAGCAAAAGTGTCATTTTTATATATCGATATTGGAACAGGGCATATTAAAAAACTGTGTAACAGTTACCTTGTTTTGACTCATGGCTCTAAATACAAGAACATCCGCTGTAACTTTATTGGAGATCAATTCAATTCGCAGTTCAAGCGATTGAGTTGAAAACTCAACTTTCGATCACTTTTTTATAGGTCGCTCATGAAAGCCAGAGGCCAGAGACAATGACAAGGCCGAAGCTGGACAATGCCTCAGAGACTGACCATATATACAAGCACCCTCTCCACCCAAGCTAGGAACAAGGAGGGCCAGGCAATGGTTGTTGATGACATAGCAGGGAGACCTATACGCTCCCTCAAACCTTCCATCCCTAGCTCACAAAGATGACGAGACTGCAAACACTAAAAGAAACTATCGAGTTTGAGCGGGACTCGATCTCCCGTCCAGCAGATCGTCAGACAGGGACATTTCCAATAGGCTACCACAACCAATTAAGTAGAAAGAGCAGCCTAAAATAGAAATAGATATATATTTCTTAAATAAAGTAGCATTTGTAGCACATCAAATTGACTCTTCCACAGAAAACAAATTACGAAGACGCTGAAGAAATAGATTTGGATCCTAAAGGAATTTGTACCCCGGAGGGAGGCCGATTTTATGGCGAGGTTATGACAAAGGGATGTGGAAATGTGATGGAAATAGATGGAAATGGAGATTGAGTCAGACGGTAAAGAGTGTTAGCTATGATGGTTTTCATACAGATATCTTTGATGAAATTTGTTGGATACATTCAGGATATATATAAGTGATAAACGATTGAAATTCTATCTCTTGGGGATTTCAAAATGGTTTATTGTGAATCCCTTTTCTCTCTTTCCTATTTCTCACAAATATTTTGATACTCATTTTTCCACACCCGTCTTTATAACCATCAATTCCAATTCATCTACTTTTCTTAAGTATCCAACCTCAACATTACCATAACATAATTACAAATTCCAATTCATCTACTTTTCTAAGTATTAAATTTCATCATCATAATATAATGACAGATTTACACCGATAGGATTCTTTTATGAAATTTCATACAAAACATAAAAAAGAAGCTGAAGGGACATGGATAAAGTATTTTTATGATATGTCCTAAAACAAACAAGCATGAGTATAATGCAATGCACTAACTTGAAAAAAAAGAGCCTGAAGGAACGCTGATAAAGTCCTTTTATGAAATGTCCAAAAACAAAGAGACATGAGTATAAGGCAATGCACTAACATGAAAAAAGAGCCTGAAGGAACACTGAGAAAATCCTTTCATGAAATGCCTTAAAACAAACAAACATGAGTATACGGCAATGCACTAACATAATAAAAAGAGGCTGAAGGAACACTGATAAAGTCCTTTTATGAAATGTCCCAAAGAACAGACATGAGTATAATGCCATACACTAACATAAAAAAAGAGGCTGAAGGAACACTGATAAAATTCTTTCATGAAATGCCTTAAAACAAACAAACATGAGTATAAGGCAATGCACTAACATGGAAAAAAGAGGCTGAAGGAACACTGATAAAGTCCTTTTATGAAATGTCCTAATTCAAAGAAACATGAGCATAATGCAATGCACTAACATGAAAAAAAAAGGCTGAAGGAACACTGATAAAGTCATTTTATGAAATGTCCTAAAAAAACAGACATGAGTATAATGCCATGCACTAAAATAAAAAAAAGAAGCTGAAGGAACATTGATAAAGTGCTTTTATGAAATGTCCTAAAAAAAAAAAAAAAAAAAAAAAAAAAAAAAAAAAAAACATGAATATAATGCCGTGCACTAAAATAAAAAGGAGCCTGAAGGAACACTGACAAAGCCTTTTTATGAAATGGCCTAAACAAACAAACATGAGTATAATGCCAAGCACAACATAAAACAACAAAAAAGAAGACTGGAGGAAGGAGCAAAGAAAGTGCAGTAACCAACTAAGTGATGAAGTTAAAGGCAGATGCCAGTCTCTGCCATCCACCGCAGGAGAAGCTGTCATTGAGGATAATGAACCCCACGCACCCAATTCGCTCTGACGCAAAGAAGAAGAAGAAGAAGAAGAAGAAGAAGAAGAAGAAGAGGCAGAGGAGGAGGAGGAGGAAAAGGATGAGGTACGCCACTATGGAATCTTTTAGCAAGGACTCTCTCAGTATGAAAGAGAGGCAACAAGATTACTGAGAGATAAATATTTGGGAGGAAAATATTTGTCTCAGCTGATAAGACAGTGTCGATGTGTCCCTGAGATTTGCATTGTACTCGAGACATTTTAGCTCTTGTGATATAAAATTGAGAAGTAAAAAGTACTTGATTTTACTACACATATTTCCAAATGTTACATTTGAGATAAAAAGAACACTAATCTAAAAGGTTACTCTCAGAATTTATATGAAAAAGAAAAATGAATCTTCCTTTTAGACTGATAAAATTTTATCAACCTTTTCACAATTTTCTCATACCCAGTCTCATAAATGTGTGTTTTTAAACATTTCTTTAAAAGCAGAAAATACCATCTTCTATTTAAATTGTGAACACAGAGTTTACACCCATACATTAATGTTAGAGCGTAGAGGCATATAAATTTTTTTATGGCTAGAGCGTTCTGTTTAGGAAAAGTTTGTTGATTTTAAATCACTCGCAAAAAAAAACTACTCTAAAGTTCATGTGTTCTGCAAAGTATCAGTTACTTCGTAAATCCCAATGTCCATGAACTAAAAAAAAAAAAAAAAAAAAAAAAAAAAAAAAAAAAAAAAATAATAATAATAATAATAATGATAATAATAATAATAATAATATTAATATTAATAATGAAAACAATAACCACATCAGAAACAACAAGAAGAGTAGTCAGAGATTTCTACCCTCAGCTAAAGAATGACGAAGGCAAAAAAAAAAGAAAAAAAATAAATAAATAAAAAGGAACCGTATCATCTCCAAATGTTAATGGAGTCTCCCATGCCATAAGATTTATCTATGGTGGAAATTTGTTTTAAGGTAATCTTTAAAATTGTGAAAATGCAAACACGTATCTAGGATCCAGATCCGGACCATCTCCAAAATCCAATGGGGTCGTCCATGACCTAAGCTCTATCTGTGGTGAAAATTTCATCAAAATCCTTGGAATAGTTTTGACGCAATCCTGTCCACACACACACACACACCGACAAATCCTGTCCACAGACACACACACAAATAAATACATAAACGGACTCGAAAATATGAGGCAATAATAATAATACTTACCTCAGTGGCGTTAATCAGTGCGTGAATTAATTCTTTTACGGGTGAATATCCATATATATATATATATATATATATATATATATATATATATATATATATAGAGAGAGAGAGAGAGAGAGAGAGAGAGAGAGAGGAAGTTATATCCCTAAGTTTATTTCTTGATATGTTACAATAGGCGTCTACAGTGATTCGCGGTTAAATTCAGGGTGTATCCCGGTGCCAGGCTCTCTCAACACAGTTCTTTACCGGCACTGTATGTGCAAAATGACGGTATAGTTACACACTGTATATATAAGGTGAAGCTGAAATGTCTATAATTCGTCATTTATTATGCAGCTTTCACTCTCCTGTAGTCAACCATGTCCTTTAGACTTTAAATAAATGATCTATGCTAATTTACAACTAAAATATAGAAGACATAGACTATCACGAAATGTATCAAACATAGAAGTTCAGAAATTTTAAAGACCATTCATTAATGGCAATGGCAAGGGACCTTTACAACAGGCCATCATAACCTGATGATTAATGTCTATCTTTAATCAGAAGAAGACTTTCTTGCAGTAATACATCAACGAAATGTATGAAAATTCTGATGTTTATGAAATCATTAACTTCTACATTTGATATGTCTAATGGGAAAATGGCCTACAGACTGGCCACGTATAAAGCTGCAAATTCTCCTCTCCACCCAAGCAAGGACCAGGGAGGGCCAGGCAATGGCTGTTAATAATTCAGGAGGTAGATCAATACTGCTCCCCCTTATGCCCCATCCTTAACTCAAAAAGATGGTGAGGCGGCAGAAGCTACTAGACACTATCGAGTTTGAGCAGGACTCGAACCCCAGTCTGACGATCGCCAGTCAGGGACGTTTCCAATAAGCCATCATACATATAAATAAATATACATTCATCCTGTCGTTTAATATTTATCTTAAATCAGAATAAAAATCACTTGTAATAATGCATGAACAAAATGTACGAAAATTCTAGTGCTTATAAAATCAGTGTCATTAACTTCTACATTTGATCTGCAGCTGATCATCAAAACTGCATTTGAATGCAACTAATTATTCATTTGCCGCTTGCGAATACCAATGACAATTCAATTGTATTTATTGTCATCAATGGTATCGCTTTAATTTTGATTATCACAAACACCATCAACATTAAGGATTCCTTCTGATTTCATCTCCATAGTTCCTTCTAAATTTTTCTTTTTTGTTACTGAAAGGGACCTACTTCACCCATTCCACTACCCCCTCCAACCCAAACCCCCAATTCACACCCAGCACCCGCTTTGTTTTCAAGTTTACTATGAAGATGTTACTCACACTTTTATTACCTTTAAATCTGCCTTTGATTAGTTTTCTCTTTTCCAGAACTAATTCAAAGACAACTCATTTCTTGAATATTTCATTAACTCCTCGTAGTTCCATTCATTAAATATATTACATACTGTATATAGCCAGACGCTATTTATTATAAGAGGGAGACTGAATATTTTTCACAGTATTTCTGTTACCAATTCAACGTTCTACTCTCGAGAATTCGTTGTGACATTTTAAGATGAGATGAACCAAAGAAATATGAAATTAAAAGCAAATGACCAAATTCAATTCGAACACAGTATAGAGTGAATTTCTGACGGGTACAAAACTCAATGTATCATATTTGAATAAAAAAAAAATTGCATTGTTTATGTATGTGAAATAAAACTAATTACAATGGAGCAGAAAAACAGTCATGTTTTTTTCCAGTATTGTCTGTATGAAAAACAAACTCTCGTCCCGAAATATTGAATAGCTTTCATTTAGAAAAATAAGCACCTATCCTCTATTGCCATTTTTCATGTTCCACTTTCTTTTCTATTTGTTTATATTTCCTTTATATTATTCGTTTATATAAGCCATATTTTATCTAATCAATATTTTTTATTCGTTGTACTTCTTGTTGGACAAGTAAATATTTCAATGATGAGTCCGTTATTGTTTGACAACATTATGACTACAAATATCTTTATTAACATCTGCTGATTACTAAAACTCTCCATCATTATCATTAACCCTCTGTCGTCGTATTTTGCACTTAATATAATGAGGACACTCTCTCTCTCTCTCTCTCTCTCTCTCTCTCTCTCTCTCTCTCTCTCTCTCTCTCTCTCTCTCTCTCTAATCTCGGACCGGACGAAGGAAAAAAGAAGTATGGGTTTCTTAAAACTGAAATTATGCTTGTTCAATTAAGCAGTAAATTAGGTACAGCTAGAATCAAAAGAACGCCGACACTCTGGGGAAATCTTTCGTCAGATGTCTCTAGTGTTCCTATGACAAAACAGACAAGGTGTTGCTCTTCTTACTACTACGAAATGGGCGGAGCCTTCTCCGACCTTAGCGAACCAAAGACAGTAAAGGACTGTCTTTGTTAGCAAAAGCATACAAAATTTACAAATCGAGTTGCTATATTTCAATACTTTATTATCATTTGACGTCTCAAATATCCACTGTAAATACAAAGCACACACACATTATATATATATATATATATATATATATATATATATATATATATATATATATATATATATATATATATATGTGTGTGTGTGTGTGTGTGTGTGTGTGTGTGTAACACCAATTTTAGTGACAGTTTTTCGGACCAGGATTCGATTCCCCGGCCGACCACAAGCTATTATCTCTTGGGTTGATTCCCCCTTGGTTCTCTGATCCCGAGGTATAGAGAGAATCCAGATATTAAGGGAGTATATTATAAGGCTTATATAAATAGGAAAAACACGCCTAAATGTGCAAAATTTATCATTATATATAAATATATGCATATATATAAATATATATATGTATATATATATATACATATATTTATATATAATATATATACATAAATTTATATATATATATATATATATATATATATATATATATATATATATGTATGTGTGTGTGAGCATAAAATAATCAAGTATTATAGCCACGAAAGGAAACATGAAAACATAAACTCGGTTCTCCTTTTGTGACTATATATATATATATATATATATATATATATATATATATATATATATATATATATATATATATGTGTCTGTGTACGTGTGTGTGTAGTAATCACAAAAGCTAACACACGATGAGCATAAAATAATCAAGTATTATAGCCACGAAAGGAAAAAGGAAAACATAAACTCAGTTCTCCTTTTGTGACTATAATGAATATATATATATATATATATATATATATATATATATATATATATATATATATATATATATATATATACAGTATATATATACGTATATATGTGTGTATATATATTTATTTATATATATATATATATACACATATATATATGTATATGTATATATATATATATATATATATATATATATATATGTATATACACACACACACACACACATATATATATATATATATATATATAATTTGATAACTTGAAGAAAATAGCAGACAATTTAAGAGCTAAGAAATCAGTGGTCTTTATAAAAAAACGAAGGAAAAATAGAATTTGGGTCTACACCTCCTTAAGCGTCAACATCCATGAAGAGTGTCTTAATTCCATAGGTAAACAGGAATGAGGAAGACCTAGTTTCTCAATACTCTACTTACTGTCTGTTATGGTCAGCTATATCAAAACGTAATTATACGAAATCCCCTTTAATGTTTTATTCCCCCATGAATTAATTTATCATAGAAATTAGCAACATAGTAACAGGTAAGAAAATAATACCCAGCAAACACACACACACACACACACACACACACACACACGTGCACGCGTGTGAAGGTACCCCGTTCCTACTCTTCCCGTAAGCTAACTTTCGTTTTGACGTCCCGATAGCGTATCAATCTTTTAGGGGTCCTGATGAAGGGCAACAAACTCTTTCCTCAGAGTATTCGTTTGGCCAGTTCCTCTCCTCCTGCCATTGCGCTTCTTGGCCGAATTTCTTTTGACAAACATCTCATTTCGCATTTCAAATCCTCACAATCGTAAAGTGATCAACAAATAATAACTAGTTCTCCTTTCCGGATTCTTTATTTCTTCTCTCCCGTTCTCCTTCCTGTCTCCCTCTTCTTCCTGTATTTTCTGTCCGAATCCTTTCAAATAAATCCATTATTAGTCTTGAAGATTCTTGTTTAGCTTTTCATAACTGCCTTCCTGATTCCACTTGTCGTTGATTCCTATAGACGATGTATTTTGGTATTCTTCCAAAGTCGCAAAATCAATAATTCTCTTAACTTTCACCAAAGCATTTTCAGCATCGCCCAAATCTTGTTTCCTTTTTCATGGCCTAAGAGGCAAGTTGGTGATAAAATCTTGCAAATTTGGGTTGATCAATAAAACGATTAAAACCATCTTTTTATCTTTTCTAACAAACCAGCTCAAGACGAATGACAATTTGAATCCGACTTGGAAATGCACCGGTATTCCATATTCCTCCTAACAGAGAGACCTAGAATCTTTTGGAGTTCTGATAGGAAAGCATTCAACTTTCCTATTGATGAACAAAAACAAATTGGAGTCGAACAACGAGTTGGGAGAATTTTGAAGACTATTTCTGATTTGGTCCTTCAATATTCTCTACTTCTGTGAAGTTTCCGCCTTATTCTGCACAATCTTTATTTTTGGATCTTCAACTTTATGGGCTATACTTACTCATTTCAAATCTGCACAATCGTAAACTGAACAACAAATAATAACTAGTTCTCCTTTTCGGATACTTTATTTCTTCTCTCCCGTTCTCCTTCCTGTATCCCTCTTCATCTTGTATTCCCTGTTCGAATCGTTTCAAATAAACCAGTTATTAGTCTTCAAGATTCTTGTTTTGCTTTTCATGACTGCCTTCCTGATTCCACTTGTCGTTGATCCCTTTCGTCTTTGAAGAAAGAAGTCTTCAAAACAAGAACCTTGAAGACTTCTTCTTTCTCTCCATGAGGAAGAAGAAGTCTTCAAAACAAGTATCTTGAAGACTTCTTCTTCCTCATGGAGAGAAAGAAGAAGTCTTCAAGATTCTTGTTTTGTTTTCATGACTGCCTTCCTGATTCCACTTGTCGTTGATCTCTTTCTTCTTACAAGAAAGAAGTCTTCAAAACAAGAATCTTGAAGACTTCTTCTTCCTCATGGAGAGAAAGAAGTCTTCAAGATTCTTGTTTTGCTTTTCATTACTGCCCTCCGGATTCCATAAGTCATTGATCCCTTTCTTCTTAGAAGAAAGAGGTCTTCAAAACAAGAATCTTGAAGACTTCTTCTTTCTCTCCTTGAGGAAGAAGAAGTCTTGAAAACAAGTATCTTGAAGACTTCTTCTTCCGCATGGAGAGAAAAAAGAAGTCTTCAAGATTCTTGTTTTGTTTTCATGACTGCCTTCCTGATTCCACTTGTCGTTGATCTCTTTCTTCTTAGAAGAAAGAAGTCTTCAAAACAAGAATCTTGAAGACTTCTTCTTCCTCATGGAGAGAAAGAAGAAGTCTTCAAGATTCTTGTTTTGCTTTTCATGACTGCATTCCTGATTCCACCCTTTATGTTTTTTTAAAAATAAGCTAGATACAGGAACTCTCTATTGTTGGCTGGGTGGGGCTGGCCCCCTTCCTGCTAGCCCAGAGGGGCTCCCCCCTTCCCGCTGGCAGGGCGGGGCTCCCCCCCTTCCCGCTGGCAGGGCGGGGCTCCCCCCTTCCCGCTGGCAGGGCGGGGCTCCCCCCTTCCCGCTGGCAGGGCGGGGCTCCCCCCTTCCCGCTGGCAGGGCGGGGCTCCCCCCTTCCCGCTGGCAGGGCGGGGATCCCCCTTCCTGCTGGCAGGGCGGGGCTCCCTCCTTCCTGCTGGAAGGGCGGGGCTCCCCCCTTTCCGGTGGCAAGGCGGGGCTTCCTCTTCCCGCTGGCAGGGTGGGGCTCCCCCCTTTCCGGTGGCAGGGCGGAGCTCCCACTTCCCGCTGGCAGGGCGGAGCTTCCCCCCTTCCCGCTGGCAGGGCAGGGGTCCCCCCTTCCCGCTGGCATGACGGGGCTCCCCCCTTCCCACTGGTAGGGTGGAGCTCCCCCCTTTCTGCTGACAGGGCGGGGCTCCCCCCTTCCCGCTGGCTGGGTGGGGCTCCCCCCTTCCTGCTGGCAGGGCGGGGCTCCCCCCTTCCCACTGGTAGGATGGGACTCCTCCCTTCCCGCTGGCAGGGCGGGGCTCCCCCCTTCCTGCGGGCAAAATTTATCATATATATATATGTATATATATATGTATATATATATGTGTGTGTGTGTGTGTATATATATATATATATATATATATATATATATATATATATATATATATATATATATGATAAATTTTGCCCGCGGGAAGGGGGGAGCCCCGCCCTGCCAGCGGGAAGGGAGGAGTCCCATCCTACCAGTGGGAAGGGGGGAGCCCCGCCCTGCCAGCAGGAAGGGGGGAGCCCCGCCCTGCCAGCAGGAAGGGGGGAGCCCCACCCAGCCAGCGGGAAGGGGGGAGCCCCGCCCTGTCAGCAGAAAGAGAGAGAGAGAGAGAGAGAGAGAGAGAGAGAGAGAGAGAGAGAGATAATAACTCTTGTATATCATCATGGCTCCTATTCGATAAAAATTATGCAGTCACTTAAGTTTGCCTTTTAATTATGACAGCTCGTGACTCTACTGATCCCAATCAGTGAGTAAGTTTTATGTTACAGTTAATATAAGTATGAATGACGTAGCATTGATTATTCAATTTCCTATAGCAATTTGATTCCTAAGCAAAGGCGTTTGTATAGAAGCTATTTCAAATGGAAAGTTCTTGTGATAATTCTATGAAAAGCAAAACCAATTGCAGCAGAGCTTTTTTTACCATTCATCATAACATAATTCTTTATTCTCAGTAGAATATAAACAATCTAGTTTTTGCTTCAATCACAATGATTTTGAAGTTATATCATTAACTTAGAATTACCTAAGTGCATTCCACTTTTAATCACTAGGGATTAACTTTTTACAGAATTTTATAAGCTATTTATCTCTAACTTGAACTAAATGACTTTTGCTGGAACAACAATTATATTGTCTGGAAATGTTTCACGATGATTAATTAAGAGAAAAGAATATACGAACTGTTCTTCAATACGTATATCTATAAGATAAAACAAAATGTTGAAAGAATTCTGATCACATAAACTACTTAACAAACTAGGGCCTACATATCCCACAAGTTTCTGTATCTTCTTCTAATCCGATATTTCTTGATCTTAGATAACTTAAGATTCCACATCTCTGGATCAGAGTTTCCCACACTTTCCACTCAGAGATTCATATACAATGAATGTCAACCTCTCTATAATGAACCTGAGCAGAAATGTTCGAAGTTTGTGAAAACTGTCACATTCATTTGATATTTTTTTTTTTGTTTCAAGAACTTCGACTATATTTTCAAATACTTGACTTTAAAAGTAAAGTTTTACTGTTTATTGGTGTTATTTCGATAAAGTGAATTTCTTAGCTAGTTATTTCTTTCAATGTTAAATGACTTTAACTGTGTTAGTTATTAAAGGACTCCAGACAGCTTAAACAAAGTTGATTACTTGGTCAATAGTCAATATCACGTGTGAGAAATTTGGCCGCAATAGTCCGGCGATGGGACCTGTGAGGCTATTCATCAAGTAAAGGCAAATGTCCATATTTAAAACCTTGCAGTTACACTTTGAAGTTAAAGTTTAAAGAGGTTGGAAAAGAAAATACATCCCTTGATGCATTTATTTCTTTAGTTGATAAAATTAGTATTTTCAATATCTTCAGACCTACGGCGATATCATCTTTAGTACCTTGTACTCTCTATCACTTCCTTTTCTTCAAAGACAATGTGAAATTCGTGAACTCGAGAGTAAAAATTGGTCTTGAATCCTTTTAACTTTAAATATATTTCTATATTAATTTGTTTTTTATTCTTTTTTTTGATACATTCAACTTATCAATATTAGATGGATATGAAGCAAGTGCAGCCAGGGGCCAATGGGACAGTGCAGAGACCTTTAAGAAATACCTACAGTGCACCTCGCAAGGTGCACTGACAGCACTAACACCGTTTAATATTTTAATTAAATTTTTTCTTAATATTTGATAACAGTTTTCGTATTTATCCTTCTCGATTTTGCTTAAGAATTTGATTGCATATCTACATGATATATTAGCAATATAAAGTAACAATAATTTTCAGAGCAAATATATAACAAATATTGGGTAGAGAACTGAATACATTACCAAAATGTATTTTATTTCATTTCATTGTCACATTTCTATTTTATTATTGGAAAAAAAAATTCACACAATTGTTGCTTTAATACGCTGAAACTCCAAATGACTTATTAATTTAGCTCCATGTCAGACTAACTTCATGTTCATCGCTATTTAACATAAAAAAAAGAAAATTAAAAAAAATCCTTTCCTGATCATGACACCCAAAAATAAAATCCTTCTCTTTATTATTATGCTCAACTCTCGTCCGTTACTAATGAAAGAGTAAGCACTGCCAATCCCCTGTCCTAACCAAGTGTAAACCTGTAATTCATCCTAATATAGATGGCGACAGCCATAGCATTTGTGATTGAACTTAGTTTAAAATGTCCTCGGAACATTCCAAGCGTTTCTTTGGTTGCAGTGAAATCTTCAAGAGTTTTCTGTTATTAATTGTTTCCTATATCCGGAGCTTTTGAACAAAACAGATTTTGGTCTGTGCCTTGGTTATTCGTAATGAGAGATTCTGTTGAGACGTAAACGCTACAGACCTCAATGGACCAGTTGCATGAAATGTTCTTCTTGCTTTCTGCCACATTCTTGTGAATCAGTATAAATAATTGCTGAGCATGTGAGGCGATTCTTCAATGACCCGCTAGAGGGTTATGGGGTCCTTTGACTGACCAGACAGTACTACATTGGATCCTTCTCTCTGGTTACGGTTCACTTTCCTTTTGCCAACACATACACCGAATAATCTGGCCTATGCTTTACAGATTCTCCTCTGTCCTCATACAATTGACAACACTGAAATTACCAATCAATTCTTCTTCACTCAAGGGGTTAACTACTGCACTGTAATTGTTCAGGGACCACTTTCTTCTTGGTAACGTTAAAAGAGACTCTTTGGCTATGGTAAGCAGCTCTTCTAGGATAAGGACACTCCATAATCGAACCATTATACTCTAGTCTTGGGTAGTGCCATAGCCATAGCCTCTGTACCTTGGTCTTCCACTGTCATGGGTTGGAGTTCTCTTGTTTGAGGGTACACTCGGGCACACTATTCCATCTAATTCCTCTTCCTTTGGTTTTGTTAAAGTTTTTATAGTTTATATAGGAATTATTCATTTCAATGTTGTTACTGTTCTTGAGATATTTTTTTCCTTGTTTCCTTTCATCATTGGGCTATTTTCCCTGTTGGGGCCCCTGGGCTTATAGCATCCTGCTTTTCCAACTAGGGTTTTAGCTTAGCAAGTAATAATAATAATAATAATAATAATAATAATAATAATTAGGCATTAAGAATTAATTTTAAAAAATCCTTTAAAAATCTTACGAGTATAAATCCGAATCCCTATTTATGAAATCATTATGAAACTCGCCTGAACGCTTCCCTCCTCCTGAATTTATCACGTTCTATTGGATCAGTAAAAACCATTGCCCTATAATGTGATCCTTCTTCTACTTCAAAAAAAAAAAAAAAAAAAAAAAAAAAAAATCCTGAGTAAAAACCCGAATCCTACCCGAATCCTTACTAATGAAGTCCTTATAAAATTCATCTGAATGCACTCCTTCTCCTGTTTTAATCTCCACTGTTCCTTCTAAATTTTCCTTTTTGGTTACTGGAAGGGACCTACTTCACCCATTCCACTATCCCCTCCAACCCAAACCCCCAATCCACACCCAGCACCCGCTTTGTTTTCAAGTTTACTATGAAGATGTCACTCACTTTTATTGCATTTAAATCTGCCTTTGATTAGTTTTGTCTTTTTCAGAACTAATTCAAAGACAACTCATTTCCTGAATATTTCATTAACTCCTCGTAGTTCCAGTCATTAAATATAAAGAAAATCTCTCCTTCCTTTATTAATTAAAATTACCTAAGCGGAAGTTGCGCAACGTGGATTAACTTTTACTAGCAAATAATCCGCATTCACACCTTGTTTTTCTCTTTCAGAAGTTTCATTCACTCGGAAATGAATATCGAAGTTCCCCCTACCTAGAATAAACAAAGACAATTGCCTTCCTACGAGGTATTATGCCCTGACAACAAAATTTCTTTATCATGATAAAGTTATGAAGTGTTAATGGAACGTTAAGTAGTTTCCTAATTGAAATAAGCTGGTGGAGAGGAGTTTGATATGTTTGAGGTGTGAGTAAAGCAGAAATAATTAGCAAGTAATATTTACACTTGCTGCTGTGACTTCTATGTTTTATTTTTTTTTCTAACTTCGTTAATTTAACTAAGTTTTAAAGTTCGAAACTCGAATTCATACATTTATTCTGGTAAATGTATTCGGCCATAAACTTCCCAGAGTATTCTTTTCATTAGTATCCCAAGAATGTAAGTCTTTTCAAGAAATGAAAAAAAAAGCATCAATGATTATATGATTATATAATCAGGGATATCATTTCCTTCTTTCTTGTCAGTTCTGACTTCTTATTGAAGCCACATTTTCATATTACCATTTCTGCAACTTTCTAAACTGACATTCCAGTTCTTTATTATGTACTAAAATAATTTCGGTTTCTTTTTTTTTTCATTATATTTCAGAAAAGGATTATCGAATTTACTTGTATTAGTTTTTAATGGATTTATTAACATGACCAGAATGATGTATATAAAAATACGACTGCATACAGGAGTGAGGCTCTAGTTACCCAAAGTAATAACAAACGTA
>NC_090739.1:15827650-15862650 GCF_036898095.1 Palaemon carinicauda
AGCCTACACAATTGATGAATAGGGAACATACTTTTGCCTGTAGCCCAAGTTTGGATTTTTAAAGATATTAAGGCAATATCAACCTATTGTGAAAATATTTGTTGAAAATGGCCGAGTCTATTGAAATATATTTTCGGAAACCAGTGATAAAAGTTCAGTTTCGTTCCTCTTTTCTTAGTTTGGGTTTTTCTTAATTTAATATTTTCTTGACTTTATTCTTTATTGCTAATGCCAGTCCTTGATGTTATAATATATAGATGTAAATAATATGTATATTTTATTGTATACTTAGATGTCTTACTTTTAGATTGAAATTATTGTCTGCTTTAAAATCTTTATATATATATATATATATATATATATATATATATATATATATATATATATATACATATATATATATATATATATATATATACAGTGGAACCTCTACACACAAACGTATCTACATCCGAATTTTCCAACATCCGAAGTAAAATTCGAGCAATTTTTCGACTCAACACCCGAATTTTATTTCGACACACGAAGTAAGCAATTTTCGTCGTACCGGTTGTATCCGAATTTCTCGACACGCGAAGTACAATTCGAACACGTTCCTACTCTACACCCGAATTTTTTTTCGACACCCGAAGTAAACAATACCCATACGCGTAGATGGTACGCATAGCACCGGATGTATTTTTTATTTCCGCCGATAGAAGGCAGCACTCCAACCTTGGAGGGACCCTCAATTAGCGTGGCTTGGGTCATTAATCTGTTCTCGTCGGCTTCGTGTAGTTGTGCCCTGTGCGTTCTGCTATTAACTGTATTCTAATCGTGATTCTTTACGTACATCCTTTTACGGTTTTTTACGTAAAGCATGGGTCCTAAAAGGCTTAGTTTCGCAAGTGGTAGTGGTAGTGGTGAGAAAAGGAAGAAGGAAATGCTTTCTTTAGAAGTAAAGCAAGAAATTATTGAAAAGCGTAAGCGTGGCATCCGCGTGAGTGAACTTGCAAAAGAATATGGCCGAAATATGTCGACGATCTCGACAATCTTGAAACAGAAAGAAGCCATTAAAGCAGTGAAACCTTCTAAGGGGATCACCATCATTTCAAAACGTCGTAGCCCTGTCATAGAAGAGATGGAACGACTTCTGCTAATCTGGATCAAGGACAGAGAGATTGTTGGCGACACCATCACCGAAACTATCATTTGCGAGAAGGCGCACGCCATCTTCACTGACTTGAAGGAGGCGAGCTCTGGGAGTGATGCTGGGGAGAGTTCAACCGAACCTTCCTCAGACGATTTCAAGGCATCTCGTGGCTGGTTTGAAAAATTTAAGAAACGGTCCGGGATTCATTCAGTTGTTCGCCACGGAGAGGCTGCTAGTGCGGACACAAAGGCTGCAGCTGACATTGTGAAGAGCTTTGAAAGGACCGTGCAGGAAGAAGGCTACGTAGAGCAGCAGGTGTTCAATTGTGATGAAACCGGGCTGTTTTGGAAGAAGATGCCCAGTCGAACCTACATCACCACCGAAGAGAAGAAATTGCCTGGGCATAAGCCAATGAAGGATCGGTTGACTCTTGCCCTATGTGCCAACGCTAGCGGGGACTTTAAAGTCAAGCCCTTACTGGTTTACCATACGGAGAACCCTAGGGCCTTTAACCCTGGATAGGTACGGTCCTCGGACACCCCTTTAAGGGTATACTCGGACGCGAACGACCCCGACGCCAAAAAAAATTCTTGAAAAATCAGTTTTTGCAGTAACCTCCTTTTTTCTTTTGCCAAAAAAAACTTCAATGAATGCTTAAAACAACTGTATAGATAAATACTACTCATCTGCAGAAAAACTATTTATTATAAATATTTTAAAAAATTAAGTAGAAAAAAAAAAAGACCTGACATAAAAATTCATAAAAAAAAAGTTTATAAATATATACACAAATCCTTTTAGGAATTGATTCTTGAATGTTTAGGACACATCTTGATGTATTTTGGATGAAGTCAGACCCATGGAGGTGAAGATCTGAAATGAGAAAAAAAGGGTAACTTTTTTTGGCCAAAAAAATTTGTCCAAATTTCATGAATTTTTTTGGGTACCCAAATGAAATAGGAAGTGGCTAATTTTTTTAGGGAATAAACATATGTTATCCTAAAATAGAAATATGTAAAAAAATCTTCATTATTTTGTAAATTACATTTATATCAGGGGCCATATCTAAAGGTAATTTTTTGAGTACTTAGAAATTCCGTAAAAAAATACATATATTTAATATATAATATGATATTTATGCAGGTAAAAATATACCAAAATATCACAAATTCTATAGGGAACAAGAATATATATAGATAGGGCAGCTTACGCTTCGGATATGTCCACAAAATGGCCGCCAACCACACTGACTCAGACTCCCTAATCTGCCACTTGAAATGTAGGAAGGGTATGTCAATTTCAAGGTGTTATTTACTAATCTAATTATTATTGGATATGCATAAAAATTGTATGGTGGGTTTCTGGATAATTGTCGATTATTTTACGAATATAAAATTAAAATTCTGACCCAAAAAAGTTTTTTGAAGGGAAATAAAATCGAAAAAAAAAATGTAAAACAATATTTTAGCTAAAAAAATTTGATGATATTCAATAAAAAAAAAAGTAAACAAAATTTTCCGACAAATAAACATCTAGAGGAATCATTACTCTGTGATAGTTCCTTAGTACGTAGTAATTTTGAAAGAATTGGGAAAAAACGAAAAAATGGCAATCACCGGAAAATCGAACACATACCTATATATACGCCATATCTGGCTAAAAAAAAGATAGGCATGGGTAGCCAGATCATCTAGAAACACTTTCCAACACTATAAAAATATAAGTTTTGCGACACTACTTGCCAATTCCTTACGGTAACATGACTAAGCAAAAAAATGCAAAACAAATAAAAACGGGCACTCGAGGAAAAATGGCTAACATTCTAATATACGGCATTTCAGAAAAAAAAAATTCAGCCACGTGCTAGTCAAACCATCAAGGCACATTTTCCGACAAATAAACATCTAAATGAATAATTACTCTGTGATAGTTCCTTAGTACGTAGTAATTTTGAAAGAAATGGGAAAAAACGAAAAAATGGCAATCACAGGAAAATCGAACACATACCTATATATACGCCATATCTGGCTAAAAAAAGAAGATAGGCATGGGTAGCCAGATCATCTAGAAACACTTTCCAACACTATAAAATTATAAGTTTTGCGACACTACTTGCCAATTCCTTACGGTAACATGACTAAGCAAAAAAATGCAAAACAAATAAAAAGGGGCACTCGTGGAAAAATGGCCATTCTAATATACGGCATTTCAGAAAAAAAAAATTTCAGCCACGTGCTAGGCAAACCATCAAGGCACATTTTCCGACAAATAAACATATAAATGAAATATTACTCTGTGATAGTTCCTTAGTACGTAGTAATTTTGAAAGAAATGGGAAAAAACGAAAAAATGGCAATCACAGGAAAATCGAACACATACTTATATATACGCCATATCTGGCTAAAAAAAAAATAGGCATGGGTAGCCAGATCATCTAAAAACACTTTCCAACACTATAAAAATATAAGTTTTGCGACACTACTTGCCAATTCCTTACGGTAACATGACTAAGCAAAAAAATGCAAAACAAATAATAAGGGGCACTCGCGGAAAAATACCCAACATTCTAATATACGGCATCTCAGATAAAAAAAAAGACATGCACGTGTTAGCCCAACCATCAAGGCACACTTTCTAACACATAAACATGAAAAAAAAATCAATAATATACGGCAATTCCTTACTACGTAGTAAATTTTTACAAATATTGAAAAAAAAACAGAAATTGGCAACCGCAGTTAAATACCCAATATACCAATAACTACGTCGTATCTGACAAAAACAAAATCACGCATGGGTAGCCAGATCATCTAGACACACTTTCCAACACTAAAAAAGCAAAAGTTTTACGACACTATTTCGCAATATCTTACGGAAAAATGACTTGGCAAAAAAATGAAAAAAAAGGAAAAAGGGACACTCGCGGTAAAATGCCCGACATTCTAATATACGACATCTCAGATAAAAAAAAAGACATGCACGTGTTAGCCCAACCATCAAGGCACACTTTCTAACACATAAACATGAAAAAAAAATGAATAATATACGGCAATTCCTTACTACGTAGTAATTTTTACAAATATTGAAAAAAAAACAGAAATTGGTAACCGCAGTTAAATACCCAATATACCAATAACTACGTCGTATCTGACAAAAACAAAGTCATGCATGGGTAGCCAGATCATCTAGACACACTTTCCAACACTAAACAAGCAAAAGTTTTACGACACTATTTGGCAATATCTTACGGAAAAATGACTTGGCAAAAAAATGAAAAAAAATGAAAAAGGGGCACTCGCGGTAAAATGGTCCTCGTGGTGATGAACGACATTTTAACTAAAAAAAAAAACATGCACATGGTAGCCAAACAATCCACCAAGACTTTCCACAACTGATAACCTATACAAGTTGCACCATTCTACGACAATTTCATAATACGTAATAACTTTGATAATTATGCAAACTACCTCAGAAGGGTAAACTCGGACGCGAACGACCCCGACGCGTCTCAGAAATCGGGGAAGGAGTACAGCTACAGCAATGCACATCTGGACACTACTAGAGCGTGTAGGGGAGACACCTCCTGCAGGTCGATCACCCACAAATTCAGTCACGGGGGTGAGTCACGTGAGAAAAACCTGTTTTTTTTTGACGCTCGGGGTCGCAAACGACCCACCGTACCTATCCAGGGTTATGGCACAGAATGTGGATAAGGACCTGCTTCATGTTTTCTGGCGATCCAACTCGAAGGCCTGGGTCACTAGGCAGTTCTTTGTCCAATGGGTTAACCAAGTTTTCGGTCCTTCTGTGAAGAAGTATCTTCATGAGCAGAAATTGCCTTTAAAGTGCCTGCTATGCCTTGACAATGCACTTGAAGATGATATCTTCGAAGAATTCAAGTTCATAAAGGTGCTGTATCTTCCAACGAATACCACCTCTATCCTCCAGCCCATGGACCAGCAAGTCATCTCGAACTTCAAGAAGCTCTACACCAAGCACCTATTCAAGCAGTGCTTTAATGTCACGCAAAGCACAAACTTAACTTTGCGTGAATTTTGGAAAAGCAACTTTAACATCGTGCACTGCTTGAAGATCATAGATCAGGCTTGGGTGGAATTAACTCGACGAACCCTCAATTCTGCCTGGAAGAAGCTGTGGCCTGATGCAGTTTCTCCCCGAGATTTCGAGGGTTTTGACCCCGAACCTGATCCCGTGGGTGCAGCGGAAGACGTAGAGGCAATCGTCTCCCTTCCTTGGCAAGTCCATGGGCCTGGAGGTCGACGCTGATGACATCATGGAAATCGTCGCCGAACATCACGACGAACTTACAACAGAGGACCTCAAAGAACTCCATGCTATGTCTGAGCACATGAGTGATGACGAGGAAGGGATCGAGGAGGTAGTACATATGTTAGGTTCAGCGCAAATAAAAGAGATGTTAGGAAAATATCAAGACGTGGTCGACTTCATCGACAAATACCATCCAAAAAAATTGCAGGTTTGTCGTGTAGTTGCGCAGTTCGATGATGTTTGCCTAACTCATTTTCGAAACATTCTGAAAAGCCGTACCAAGCAACTATCTATCGAGAGTTTCTTTAAAAAACTACGAAGCGAACTCGTGATGAAGAGGAAGGAAGTGGTTCAAAGAAAACGGCAAAGAGTGAAGAGAAAAATATTCAATCACTTTTAAGTGTCTTACCTTACCTTACCTTATTTTTTGTTTGGGTTCCCCCAGGTCCCTCAGTGTGAGGCACCTCGTATATCCACCAGAGAGTTGCTAATACATCTTCCGGTGTATTTTGCATCTTCCAGTCTTGGATGGTCTGGGATGCATCTTAGGTATTTATCGAGCTGATTTTTAAACGCATCTACGCTCACTCCTGATATGTTTCTTAGATGAGCTGGCAGCACATTAAATAGTCGCTGCATTATCGATGCTGGTGCGTAGTGGATTAATGTCCTGTGCGCCTTTCTCAGTTTACCTGGAATGCTTTTTGGCACTATTAATCTACCTCTGCTTGCTCTTTCTGATACTTTAAGCTCCATGATGTTTTCAGCAATTCCTTCTATTTGCTTCCATGCTTGTATTATCATGTAGCGTTCTCTTCTCCTTTCTAGACTGTATAGTTTTAAAAATTGCAGTCTTTCCCAGTAATCAAGGTCCTTAACTTCTTCTATTCTAGCAGTATAGGACCTTTGTACACTCTCTATTTGTGCAATATCCTTTTGGTAGTGTGGGTACCATATCACATTGCAGTACTCGAGTGTACTACGCACATAAGTTTTGTAAAGCATAATCATGTGTTCAGCTTTTCTTGTTTTAAAGTGTCTGAATAACATTCCCATTTTTGCTTTACATTTAGCCAACAGTGTTGCTATTTGGTCGTTGCATAACATATTCCTATTTAAAATTACACCAAGGTCTTTAATTGCTTCCTTGTTTGTGATTGTCTCATTATTAGGTCCCTTGTATGCATACACCATTCCTTCTCTGTTTCCATAATTCATTGATTCGAATTTATCGGAGTTAAATACCATCCTATTTATTTCCGCCCATTCATATATTTTGTTTAGATCTCTTTGTAGTGAGTTCCTATCTTCATCACAAGTAATTTCTCTACTTATTCTTGTGTCATCGGCGAAACTTCTCACTACGGAGTTTTCAACATCACAGTCTATGTCTGAGATCATAATAACAAATAGCAGTGCAGCTAATACCGTACCTTGGGGCACACCAGATATTACCTGGGCTTCATCTGATTTCTCGTCATTTGCAACCACTATCTGTTTTCTGTTTTGCAGGAATTCTTTTACCCATTTTCCTATCTTTCCCACAATATTATGCTTTCTCATTTTTTTCTCCAATATGTTATGGTCTACCTTGTCAAAGGCTTTTGCAAAATCTAGATAGATCACATCTGTGTCTTTTTCATTTATCATATTATTGTATATGTTTTCATAGTGAGCTATCAGTTGGGTCTGTGTACTTTTTCCAGGTACGAAACCGTGTTGACCCATATTAAACAAATTATTTTTGACCAAATGGTTCATTATTTTCTTTTTTATTACCCTCTCATACACTTTCATAATATGTGATGTTAGACTAACAGGTCTATAATTGCTTGCCTCTAGTCTTGATCCACTTTTGAAGATAGGGGTTATATAAGCTAATTTATGTTTAACATATATCTCGCTCATATCTATACTCTGTCTTAGCAGTATTGCAAGTGGCTTCGCGATAGTGTTTGCAGTTTTTTTTTAACAAAATCGCTGGAACTCCATCTGGTCCGGCTGCCGATCCATTTTTAATTTCGTTTATAGCCGTAACAATATCTGCTTCATTAATATCTATATCCGTTAGATATTCAACATTTTCTTCTCTCATTTCTGTTTCATTATTCTCATTCGCAATTCTTGGCGTGAACTCACTCTTATATTTTTCTGCTAATATGTTGCATATTTCCTTTTTTTCATTCGTTAGCCGTCCTTCAATTCTTAGAGGGCCTATTTCTATTCTCCTTTTATTCATCTTTTTTGCATAGGAGTAAAGTACTTTGGGGTTTCTTTTTATATTTTGAAGTGTCCTTTCTTCTAAGTCACTTTTTTCATTTTCTTTCGACTGTATAATCTTTTGTTCTGCATTTTCTATCTTACATTTTATTTCCCTCATTTTCCACACATTTTTTTCTTTTGCAAGATTTTTCTTCCACTTTTTAATTTTCTGAAAAAAGTTCCTTCTGTCTCTTGGTATGTACGTCTTTTGTTTATTGTTTTTTTTCGGTACATATTTTTCAACAATTTTCTCCAGTATTTTGTACAGTATATCCGTATTTACCTGTATATTATCACTTATAAATACATTTTTCCATTCTTTATTCAGTTCTTCATTTATTTCTGACCATTTTATATTCTTACTGTAAAAGTTATATTTTCCATATCCTTCCCAAAGTTTTGTGCTTTTATTAATTCTGTGATCACTTGCTTTGGAATGAACTATCAATTCTATGACATTGTGGTCTGAAATTCCCGTGTTATACACTATTATTTCTTTAACATAATTCACCTCATTCACAAATATTAGATCTAGGACATTTTCCTTTCTTGTTGGAATGTGGTTTATTTGTTGCACATTATGTTCTAATAGCATATCTTGAAGCTTTTCAAATTGCCTCTTATCTTCTGCGCTACTATTACTATCTTTTTTATATGTATACATACAACCACTTTCTTCTATCCGTTCTTTCCAATCCACGAAAGGAAAGTTAAAATCTCCGGATAGGAGTATATTCCAGTCTTTATGGTTTCTACATATATCATCTATTTTTTCTATTATTATGTCAAACTCCTTAGTGTTTGGGGGTCTGTAAACTACAATATTCATTAGTTTTTCAAATTCAAATTCTACCGCAATCAATTCACATTCTGTGTTGCTGTATTTTTCACATACTTTTCCTTGATTTATGTCTCTTCCATATATTGCGATTCCCCCTTGATTCCTATTTTTTCTGTCTGATCTATAAGTTTGGAAACCCTTTATCTGGTCATCACTGCCAGTCTCTTGGGAATACCATGTTTCACTTATATTTAATATATCTATTTTTTCAATTTGGGTTAGTTCTTCTAAGAACTATTTTCCTTTTAGAGTTACTCGTGACTAAACCCTGTGCATTCATTACTATTATGGTTTGTGTTTCATCCCCATTATTTAATATTGGTAATAATATGGATTCTCCCATGCTTCCTTCCTGTTCTGATATGATGTTCTTTTCTTCATTTCCCGGAATTCTGCCATTAAAAAATCCAACTTTTCTATTATATTTGCTCTTTCGCCTTCATATTTATTTGTGTGTGTATACCTGCAACTGTCCCCATATCTGCACCAACCCCTGGCATTATAGATGCATTCTTTGTAGTTGGGCTCTAAATGTGCAGGTTTGGGTTGAAAGGCCTCATATCTTGGGGCTCTTGGTTCAAAGCGCGGTATATACACGGCCTGCTTTTTTGTTTCTTTTTTTGTTTCTTTTTTGCTTTCATTTTTCTTTTCAGTTTGCTGAGTTTTCTTACATTCATTCATGGTTGCAGGATGCATATATCGACATTTTTTGTTGTAAATGCATCCTTTTCCTTCTTTTAGGTTTTTGCATATTTTTGGATGGAGATCTCTGCATTCGTCTCCATATCCGTCTAAATACGCACATTTACCATATATTTCATAATTATGGCATATCTTTGGATGCTTGTAGTAGCATTTTTCGCCAAATCTGCAATTCCCTCTTTTCAGCATATTGCAGACTATATCCTTCTTTTCTATTTTTGCTTGTTATTGCTCTTCCCTAAAATTATGTAGGTCCGGGTAGAGTCTCTTGGGTCTATTATTTGTTTCCATCTGGTAATTTATTTCTTCATAAGTATGTTGTTGGATGGCATCATAGGTTATATCAATGATTTCTTCTGCATCCTTACACATATCCTGTTCATTGTTCTCTTCTTCTTCTTTTTCTTCTTCTTCTTCTTCTGTTTCCTCTTCTTCCTCTTCTTTATCTTCAACTACTTGCAGATTTAGTCTCGACTTAATTATATTTTCTATCCAGACTAAGCATGTTGAGCAGAATACCTTTGTGTCTTTATTTTTTATTTTTTGCTGTATTTCAGCACATGTGGGATGTGTTGGGACATGACAGGCATCACATTTTCTAATCAATTGTTGAGGATTATTAATGGAATACCATATCTTACATGTATTACACCATTTTGGCATTCTTTTTCCCATTGCATCAATCAGCATATTCACCATATTGGACTTCTTATTGTTCTTTGATGGAATGTGTTGATTGATGTAGACTTTCTTTATAAGTCTCTTTAACACTTGGATTTTCTTTGGAATTTCTTCTATTATTTTGCTGATGTTTTCCGCAGATTTGCTCCAGTTTATTGGATCATATTGTTTCAATATGTCTGCGAATATTTTTCCGTCACATTGGTTGACGTTACTAGTGACCTCTGTTATCAGACGGTCGAGCTCCTGTTTCGCCAACTCATGGAATTTATTTTTGCTGAGAGTGAAAGTGATTAAAATTAATCATCAAAAAGAAAAAATAAAATGTAAAAAAAAATAAAATATAAAAAAAAAAAAAATAAGCTAAGTTAGGTTAAAGTTCACTTAGTGTGAGTTAGAATAAGTTACGGTAGTGTACGTTTATTGTAGTCACCCTCTCTACCTCCTCGCCGCCCGTCCGTCTCCTCTCTGCGTAGCAAGACCGACACCTGCGCTGGACTTTCTTAGGTAATGTGACGCTAAAAACCCGTTTCTTATTTATTATTTCTTGATAATTATTCTTTTTTACATGTCTATTAGCTAATTTAGAGTGCATATTGTCATGTGTAATTATGTGTAGTAATTTATTAAGGAGTTATCATAGGTTTTTGGGCTCAACCACGGATTAATCCTATTTCAATGTATTCTTATGGGAAAATTCGTTTCTACATCCGAACATTTTCTACACCCGAAATCGGTTGTGGAACGGACTAAATTCGTATGTAGAGGTACCACTGTATATATATATATGTATATGTATATGTGTATATATATATATATATATATATATATATATATATATATATATATGTATATATACATACATAATATAGATTTATACATATATATATATATGTATATATACATACATAACATAGATTTATATATATATATATATATATATATATATATATATATATATATATATATATATATACATATTTGTGTGTGTCTGTGTGTGCTCATTTTATCAATAACCTCCGTGATTTTCAATTCTTCAAATAAGCCACAAATATTCTTAACTAAATTATTCAACATTTACTATTTTCGCTCAAAATAATACCTACCAACACAATATGTAAACACTTTTATTCTATTGGTTAAGCAGTTAAAAGATGTATAAACTATGAGATTACTGCTTATCAAAAAAGAAAAATATCTTAACCAAGTTTGAACTTCCGAAATTCAAATAAATAGCGTTATAAAAGCTTTTTAAATTATTTCCCCCCAGCAAACTTCTATCATTACTGCTTTCTGCCTTGCTGAGCCGGAACAGAAACTTTAAGCAGCTAACCCCATTTCAGAACTCGATTGAATTCGACTGAATTAGTTTCAAGACAGAAAAAAGAAATGCGAACTTTAAGAAGGTCGCAGAATCTTCGGGAAGAGTAAAATGTACGACAGCTGGTAAAACGCTCATGAATGGCGGAGGCAAGGGCCAGGGACATTGCCCTATCAAGCAAGACAACGCCCTAGACTGACCAGATATACGTATGGTCAGCGCCCAAGCCCCCTATTCCACCCAAGCTAAGTCTAAGGAGGGCCATCTAATGGCTGCTGATGACTCAGAAAATAGACCTATAGGCTCCCCAAACCCCCTATCCTTAGCTCAAAAGGATGGTGAGGTTGCAGCGACCAAAGAAACTAATGAGTTCGGGAGGGGCGCTCACCAGTCAGGGACGTTACCACATCGGCCACCACAACCCTTATTATATACAAGCCTCATTATTCTGTTCCCTTTGGAAATTTACTTCGAGACAAGAATAATTAAGCAATAGATACGGAAACATTCTCTTAGTTATAAATGGTAATGCTGTTGATTAAAATTTAATCTGTTAATATGGTAATGAGTCTATATCTAATTTTCATAACCGTGCATTATTTACTATACTAACACAATCTACGAAGTGATTAGTAAAAAATACCTAATTATAGGTATTAGATATAGTAGTAATTATCATATCTAATACTTATAATTAGGCATTTTTTTACTAATCAGTTCATAGAGCGTGTTAGTAACACCAATCAATTTATTTTAAACATAACCAGCTACTAAAACGAGATTCTATATATCGAGTGGAATAATTTTGTTCAAAACCCGATTTTCTTAGAAAAGAAATCAATTTATTGGAGTTGAACTGAACTGTTCAAGATGATTCCTAATCCTCTTTAAAAATATGTACTTTGTGAGTAAATGAAACCTCTGAAGATATAAAAACGAAATGAATTAACCCTTTACCACCAGCATGAATGACCAATACTGTACTTGTATATATAGGCTAATATAATCTCTAATGTCAATATAACTTTATGTATTTGTAATGGAATTAACTTAAAAATTGGAACTAGAGGTTTTTTGTAGTGTCTGCAACAACACCATCTTTGTGAGCTAAGGTCTATCAGCAGAGTCATCAGGAGCCATTGCCTGGCCTTCCCTGGTCCTGACCAGTGGTGCCAGGTAAGCTTTTTGCAGGCCAAAAAAAAACTCCAAATTTGTCCTTTTATCGTGCTAGATACCTAAATTTGTCCTTTTTAAAATTGGTTAGCCTTGAATGCTATATACTTTCGTCCTTTTTCTACTATTAGGTTGGCCTTTTAAAGTACAGTTGGTCAGACGTTGGCCTTTTCTCATTTGGAAAACCTGGCAACCCTGAACCTGAGTGGAGAAGGGTCTTGGGCGCTGATCATAAGTATATATGATCAGTCTCTAAGGCATTATCCTGCAAGAGCATTGCCACTGTCTCTTGTCTCTGCCATTCATAATCAACCTTTCAACCTTTAAGGGAAAAGGAAGAGGGTGAAGATGGAGATAACATGAATGAATATGGATGTGGATTCAGATGAGGTCAAAAGAGATTTCATTATTAAAATTTGGATTAACAGACTCCATAGAAATTATATGATAAATGCCAGGCGAAGGTATTCAGCTAATTGGTTATATACTGTACAGTTACGATATATTGACTTTTGATACAACAATTTTGTGTTCTAGTTAACCTGATTTTGTTATGCCATATTATATTTTCTTTAATGGAATTCCTTCACATTCTCAGTTCCATTCGTTCTATGGGGGTTATCTTTGCCTGACACATCCTCCAATTTTGACAAGATAATTCCATAAAAATTTCTCAAATTTATTTACTACATACCAGACCAAACACAAACACATATACATACATACATACATATATATATATATATATATATATATATATATATATATATATATATATATATATATATATATATTCAAATAAACCATATATATTTTTGATACATTAATGTCTGGATTCTCTTAACGACCTCGGGATCAGAGCCCCAGGCGAAATCACACAAAGACAAGAGCTTGGTTCCGGCCGGGAATCGAACCCTGGTCGGCAAGCTTGTACAGACAGTGACTAACCCACTTGGCCAAGTGGGTTAGTCACTGTCTGTACAAGCTTGCCGACCAGGGTTCGATTCCCGGCCGGAGCCAAGCTCTTGTCTTTGTGTGATTTCGCCTGGGGCTCTGATCCCGAGGTCGTTAAGAGAATCCAGACATTAATGTATCAAAAATATATATGGCTTATTTGAATATGAAAAAAAACACGTAAAAATGTGCAAAATTTATCATATATATATATATATATATATATATATATATATATATATATATATATATATATATATATATACACATACATAAAACAATCTAATGGAAATGTATCAAATTCTTTTCATCCCATTAAGACGACACACACAAATAAGAAACAGGTTGCTTTGCACCACAGAGAAGGTTGTACGGCAGAATGAAACTCAACCAGCCAAGAGATAAGGTTACAGGAGGAAGTAACGGTCTGCCATCCGGGGAGTTAAGGCCTGTCATTGTGGATTACGAACTCCACACAGCCAATTCACTCGAACGAAAAGAAACAGAGGAGAGAAGGCGCCGTTAAAAGACAAGTTTTATTTATATTAAAAAAAAAAAAAAAAAAAAAAAAAAGTTTGTGCTTTGATGTCAAACGGTCTTCCGCTGTCTTGTTTGAGGGAACACTATTTTATCTTATTTCTCTTCCTATTTTTTTTTTACTTTTATAGTTTATATATGAACGATCTATCTTAACGTTGATACTGTATTTAAAATATTTTATTCTAACTGTTCATGTTCATCCCCTATCTTGTAGTTTAGTTATTTCCTTATTTCCTTTCCTCACTGGAATATTTTTTCATGTTGGAGCCGTAGAGCTTATAGCATCCTACTTTTCCAACTAGGGTTGTAGCTTAGCTAATAATAATAATAATAATAATAATAATAATAATAATAATAATAATAATAATAAATATAAGGGATAATGTTTTATTTTTACAGTGAATAGTCCAAATGGTTAGAATTTGGTATTAAAATAAATCACAGTTTCGTTCACAAATAAAAACACATTAAACCAACTTTATAAGTTAAGGATTTCAAGCGAAACCAAATCCCTTCTTGGCTTGTGACAACTGAATGCGTCGTTAACTTCTCATGACTCTATTCATAACAAGAAATCCGATTCCCAATACCTTATTGCTTTCAATTCAAGCACAGAGCAAAATGATGGCTATTTGAAACACGTTATCTTCGGCAAATGAAGCAAATTGTTAAATATATAGCGAGGAGGTTAACTGGGGTCTATTAACTTTGTGGTTTACGGGGAAAATGTAATGATGCGATTCAACACTAATTATTTCTAATTCGTTAAGAAAATATGATCTTGAAAGTTAATTTAACGTGTACTTTATTTATCCAATCGACAATTACGAATTAAATCATAGGTTTTCTTTTAATATACAAAGCACAGATGAGAGACGCTACTTTACCTAACTAAAAACATAAACATATTGATAATTGAGAAACTTAATTCAACATGGCTAAATCTCTAATAATTCTTTTATTGAAAATTATTGGTTGAACAATTTGAAGACCTTTTTAATACGTATCAAACGTACATTTCTAAACTAATTGCAAAAATCAAAAGAAAGCAATTAACTAAATTTGTTGGCTCAGGTTTGGCATGGAATAATATAATAATCATATTTGAACTACAAAGAAAATTAATGACAATAAAACGAACAACACTGAGAAGACTTAAAGATATCTATAAAAGAATGAACTTTCATAAGGTATGACGCTTATGGACATTTTTCAGAAGCATAACTATGGATAGTAAAAATAACCACAAAAGATAAAATATAAAATGTTAAGTTACAATTTCAAAATTGGAAATGGAGTCATAAGTAAAGGCATTATGTGTGTGTTTTTTTTTTTTTTAATAATTTTACATTTGAAAAATTCTATAGATTTTGATTTTCCATTATAAATGTAGTGAATGAAGCGTAAAAAAAAAAAATATTAGACAAAAATACATGAATTTCAGTAAAACTGATGGAGAAAAATATTTCAAAATCGTGAAACAGCCACCGTAGTTTGGTGCAGTGAAATTCCACACAATCCTATAAGCGCTTTTTCTTCCCTCGCATCTACATTCGGAATATCCATGCAGCATGGATAAAGTTACATTAAAGTATATACATTCATTGAGTATTACCAACCCATTAAAGTATATACATTCATTGAGTATTACCAACCCATTAAAGTATATACATTTATTGAGTATTACCAACACATTAAAGTATATACATTCATTGAGTATTACCAACACATTAAAGTATATACATTCATTGAGTATTACCAACCCATTAAAGTATATACATTCATTGAGTATTACCAACACATTAAAGTATATACATTCATTGAGTATTACCAACACATTAAAGTATATACATTCATTGACTATTACCAACCCATTAAAGTATATACATTCATTGAGTATTACCAACCCATTAAAGTATATACATTCATTGAGTATTACCAACCCATTAATGTATATACATTCATTGAGTATTACCAACCCTTACTAAAGGAGATTAAGAAGAGACGCGGAAGAAATAAGATTTGGATCCTAAAGAAATTCATCTTTGTATTTCAGTTACAATTTCTAAATTGTAAATGGAAACATAAGCAAAAATGCCATGTTTTTTTAATAATGTTACACCTGAATAATATTTCAAACTTTGATTTTCCGTTATAAAAATGGTGAATGAAGCGTAAAGAAAGCTATTTTACAAAATACATATATTTCAGTAAAGCTACCGAAGAGAAAAATATTTCAACCGCATGTGGGAATGAAATTACAAAAAATCTTATAAATAATTTTTTTTCTTATTTGCTTTTATCGTATCTAAAGTCGGAAGATCCATATAACATGGAAATACTAACATTAATGTACATATACATTAATTGAGTATTGCTAATCCTTACCAAAAGATTAAGAAGAAATTTGGATCCTAAAAAAAATCCATCTTCGTTATTCACATGCAGGAAACCAATACGGAAATGTAATGACATAATGCAGCTACGGGAGGTCCTTCATGAAGTCCTTCGGGAGGCCCTTCGCCGTATGGAGAAGAAAAAGGAAAAGCAGATGAGGATGGAAATGGAATCAGGCGGCAGAAAGCGTTCTGATGACATTCATAAAGATTTCATAAAAGACTCTTTTGCCTCCTCGGGATAGATGCATAGCTGATAGCACTAAAGATTTTCCTGAGTATTCTGCTTTTTTTTTAATTTTGTTTTCAAGTTTAATGGTAATTCATGAACACACACACACACACACACACATATATATATATATATATATATATATATATATATATATATATATAGATATATATATATATATATACATATATATGTATATATATACACACACAAAACACACGCACACACAAATATATATACATATATATATATATATATATATATATATATATATATATATATATATATATATATATATATATTCAAATAAACAATATATTATACTCCTCCTAATATCTGGATTCTCTCTATACCTCGGGATCAGAGACACCAGGGGAAATCAGCACAAGGACAGTAGCTTCTCGTCGGCCGAGGAATCGAACCCAGCCCCGAGAAACTGAGGTGACAGTACCTGGGTTCGATTCCCTGACCGATCATTGCTATTGTCTTTCAGTTGATTCTTTCCGGTGTCTCTGATCCCGAAATATAGGGAGAATCCAGATATAAGGAGGAGTATAATATATGGCTTATTTGAATATTAAAAACACGTCTACATGTGCCAAATTTATTATATATATACACACACACATACGTCAATGAGTCCCAGACCTTTCATATATAGCCATCCATGTCTGGACTCCGATAGATCAGACACAAGTAGGGCTGTAACTTGGCAAAAAAAAAAAAAAAAAAAAAAAAAAAATATATATATATATATATATATATATATATATATATATATATATATATATATATATATATGCACATATATCCCTAATTAGCTCACAAGGATGCTGAGGTTGGAGACACTATAAGATACTATCAGTTTGCGCGCGTCTCGAACCCTAGTCAAGCAAATCAACTTCTATGTAACATTAAAAGTTCTCACCAAATGTAATTGCACTTTGATAACAATTTTTTTGTAGTTTTTAGTGAAAAGTAGATATACTATACTTTTAATTTCCTGCTTATCAATTATATTCTACAATAAATAAAATCCGCATTCTTATATATAAAGGAAAAAACGCAATCGTATCCAGAATGCCAGAGGCTACAAGGATTAAGAGAAAAAAAAAGTTAGCAGAAGATACCATCGTCTACCACCCACTGAATTACTCACTATCAGACCACAGACTTCATGCAACCAATTCCTTCAAAGGCTGAAGAAAAATAGAACCAAAAAGGCTGTATTGCTATCAATGAGATGCATGGGAATCCTGGGGTTTGAATCATGAAAGAAAACGAAAAATAGCTAAAGAAATAAAGAAGATATGCCAAGGTTTCCAAGACTGCCGCATTGTATCTCGAGGACAGAGTTAAGATTACTGGCGGTTGGTAAATTGTACAAGAGGGAGTACTGTGCTTTCTTTTTATATTTATAACTTCTTAAATTCATCTTTAAAATACAGAAATGCAAAAGAAGATTTTAGATTTCTTTTTATTCTAGTTGATATCGATGAACTACTGAGGAATTTCTAATGTTCTATTAAAAAATATTTAGTAACGATTTTTTCTTATTAAAGATCAAGCAAGCCCAATATCTTAAAGATATTAATTTCCTATGTCTGTGTGCATCAATGTTAGCGGCGGAATTCATACTCTATAATCATTCATTAACTTAATGAACTTCAGAAGATATATTAATATTACACGATTTCAATAAATACCACCAAAAGGAATCACCCCTATATAATAAAGAGCAAGTATCTGCTTTTATATATATATATATATATATATATATATATATATATATATTATATATATATATACATATATATATAATCATATATATATATATATATATATATATATATATATATATATATATATATATTTCTTTACGGTCACGCTGAGCGGCATTTCTAGACATATAACTACTCGATCTCTCCCCGTCCCGTGGGTAGAGGGAGAGGGAGTAGTCATAACCTGGTGAGAAAGGGTACTCCGAGAGGTACACTTGGAAACCAGAACTGCCGTGTTGTAGTTAGGAAAGGGGGAGGGGGTAACAAGGGTTGAATTTGCGTGTGTGCATATCTACCTAAATATTTAACAGTCATCTTTATCTTTGACGGGTCGTGTACACTAGTAACAGATACTTTTTACTGAGCTTCCTCTCAAAGACAACGTTGCGTTTTAGCTTATTTCTGAAGTGGAGCTTTGAATAAAAAAAACACCTAACCGAAACCAAGATATCACATTTGACTCACTGGTTTCAATAAAGGAGAAATGTTTTTCTTTTTTTTTTAGGAAATAAACTAAAAATAAATAATAGTTGATATGAATGAAAAAGGGAATATGACATATTTCTCACTTTTTAATTCTGAAAAAACAAAATGACCTTGTCCACAATTCAATAAATTTTTGCTTTTGGTTATATCACTCCCATGGAAAGTTGTTATGGTATAATGGAATATTAAATTCTTGATGAAAATATATATTTCAGCAAAAGTGTCATTTTTATACATCGATATTGGAACAGGGCATATTAAAAAACTGTGTAACAGTTATCTTGTTTTGACTTATGGCTCTAAATACAAGAACATCCGCTGTAACTTTATAGGAGATCAATTCAATTCGCAGTTCAAGCGATTGAGTTGAAAACTCAACTTTCGATCACTTTTTTATAGGTCGCTCATGAAAGCTAGAGGCCAGAGACAGTGACAAGGCCCAAACTGAACAATACCTTAGAGACTGACCATATATACAAGCATCCTCTCCACCCAAGAACAGGGAGGGCAAGGCAATGGTTGGTGATGACACAGCAGGGAGACCTATACGCTCCCTCAAACCTTTCATCGCTAGCTCACAAGATAACGACACTGCAGACATTAAAAGAAACTATTGAGTTTGAGTGGGACTCGATCTCCCGTCCAGCAGATCATCAGACAGGGAGTTTATAATAGGCTACCACAACCAATTAAGTTGAAAGAGCACCCTAAAATAAAAATAAATATATATTTCTTAAATGAAGTAGCATTTGTAGAACATCAAATTGACTCTTCCACAGAAAACAAATTACGAAGACGCTGAAGAAATAGATTTGGATCCTAAAGGAATTTGTACCCCGGAGGGAGGCCAATTTTATGGCGAGGTTATGACAAAGGGATGTGGGAATGTGATGGAAATAGATGGAAATGGAGATTGAGTCAGACGGTAAAGAGTGTTAGCTATGATGGTTTTCATACAGATATCTTTGATGAAATTTGTTGGATACATTCAGGATATATACAAGTGATAGATGATTGAAATTCTATCTCTTGGGGATTTCAAAATGGTTTATTGTGAAACCCCTTTCTCTCTTTCCTATTTCTCACAAATATTTTGATACTCATTTTTTCACACCCTTGTTTATAACCATCAATTCCAATTCATCTACTTTTCTTAAGTATCCAGTCTCAACATTACCATAACATAATGACAAATTTCAATTCATCTACTTTTCTTAAGTATCCAATCTCAACATTACCATAACATAATGACAAATTTCAATTCATCTACTTTTCTAAGTATTAAATTTCAACATCATAATATAATGACAGATTTACACCGATAGGATTCTTTTATGAAATTTCATACAAAACATAAAAAAGAAGCTGAAGGAACATGGATAAAGTATTTTTATATGTCCTAAAACAAACAAGCATGAGTATAATGCAATCCACTATCATGAAAAAAAGGACCTGAAGGAACGCTGATAAAGTCCTTTTATGAAATGTCCAAAAACAAAGAGACATGATTATAATGCCATACACTAACATAAAAAAGAGGCTGAAAGAACACTGATAAAATCCTTTCATGAAATGTCCTAAAACAAACAAACATGAGTATAAGGCAATCCACTAACTTGAAAAAAAAAAAAAGAGCCTGAAGGAACGCTGATAAAGTCCTTTTATGAAATGTCCAAAAACAAAGAGACATGAATATAATGCCATACACTAACATAAAAAAGAGGCTGAAGGAACACTGATATAATCCTTTCATGAAATGTCCTTAAACAAACAAACATGAGTATAAGGCAATGCACTAACATGAAAAAAGAGCCTGAAGGAACACTGAGAAAATCCTTTCATGAAAGGCCTTAAAACAAACAAACATGAGTATAAGGCAATGCACTAACATGGAAAAAAAAGGCTGAAGGAACACTGATAAAGTCCTTTTATGAAATGTCCTAATTCAAAGAAACATGAGTATAATGCAATGCACTAACATAATAAAAAGAGGCTGAAGGAACACTGATAAAGTCCTTTTATGAAATGTCCTAAAAAAACAGACATGAGTATTATGCCATGCACTAAAATAAAAAAGAAGCTGAAGGAACATTGATAAAGTGCTTTTATGAAATGTCCTAAAAAAAAAGAAAAAAAAACATGAATATAATGCCATGCACTAAAATAAAAAGGAGCCTGAAGGAACACTGACAAAGTCCTTTTATGAAGTGGCCTAAACAAACAAACATGAGTATAATGCCATGCACTAAGATAAAACCACAAAAAATAGACTGGAGGAAGGAGCAAAGAAAGTGCAGTAACCAACTAAGTGATGAAGTTAAAGGCAGATGCCAGTCTCTGCCATCCACCGCAGGAGAAGCTGTCATTGAGGATAATGAACCCCACGCACCCAATTCGCTCTGACGCAAAGAAGAAGAAGAAGAAGAAGAAGAAGAAGAAGAAGAAGAAGAAGAAGAAGAGGTGGAGGAGGAAAAGGATGAGGTACGCCACTATGGAATCTTTTAGCAAGGACTCTCTCAGTATGAAAGAGAGGCAACAAGATTACTGAGAGATAAATATTTGGGAGGAAAATATTTGTCTCAGCTGATAAGACAGTGTCGATGTTTCCCTGAGATTTGCATTGTACTCGAGACATTTTAGCTCTTGTGATATAAAATTGAGAAGTAAAAAGTACTTGATTTTACTACACATTTTTCCAAATGTTAGATTTGAGATAAAAAGAACACTAATCTAAAATGGTACTCTCAGAATTTAAATGAAAAAGAAAAATGAATCTTCCTTTTAGACTGATAAAATTTTATCAACCTTTTCTCAATTTTCTCATAACCAATCTCAAAAATGTGTCTTTTTAAACATTTCTTTAAAAGCAGAAAATACCATCTTCTATTTAAATTGTGAACACAGAGTTTACAACCATACATTAATGTTAGAGCGTAGAGGCATATAACTTCTTTTATGGCTAGAGCGTTCTGTTTAGGAAAAGTTTGTTGATTTTAAATCACTCGCAAAAAAAAAAAAAAACTACTCTAAAATTCATGTGTTCTGCTAAGTATCAGTTACTTCGTAAATCCCAGTGTCCATGAACTAAAAAAAAAAGGGGGAAAAAAATTATAATAATAATAATAATAATATAATAATAATAATAATAATAATAATAATAATAATAATAATAATAATAATAATAATAACAGCAACAACAATAGCAACATCAGAAACAACAAGAAGAGCAGTCAGAGATTTCTGACCTCAGCCAAAGAATGACGAAGGAAAAAAAAAAAAATTGCAAATCCGGATCAGGAACCGTATCATATCCAAAAGTTAATGGAGTCGCCCATGCCATAAGATTTATCTATGGTGGAAATTTGTTTTAACGTAATCTTTAAAATTGCGAAAATGCAAACACGGGATCTAGAATCCAGATCCGGACCCTCTCCAAAATCCAATGGGGTCGTCCATGACCTAAGCTCTATTTGTGGTCAAAAATTTCATCAAAATCCTTGGAGTATATTGACGCAATCCTGTCCACAGACACACAGACAAATCCTGTCCACAGACACACATAAATAAATAAATAAACCGACTCAAAAATATGAGGTAATAATAATAATACTTACCTCAGTGGCGTTAATCAGTAGGTGAATTAATTCTTTTACGAATGAATATCCATATACTTTCTAAGAATTGGAATAACATAGTTACTGGAAAATTACAGTTCTGTTGAGAAGAAAACAGTAAATAATAGAAAGTGTCATAAATTAACGCCACTGAGGCAACCATTATATTTAACCAAACTTGCATAAAAGAGGCCTGATACCGAATACTAATAATAATAATAATAATAATAATAATAATAATAATAATAATAAAAATAATAATAATAACAATAATAATAATAATAATAATACCAAAATTCTTCGAGCAGCTTTAAAAGTAATAAAACCATTTAAACAAATGGCAACTCTCTCTCTCTCTCTCTCTCTCTCTCTCTCTCTCTCTCTCTCTCTCTCTCTCTCTCTCTCTCTCTCTCTCTCTCTCTCTCTTCTAAAAGCTCACAGAACCAAATGGATCCTAAATCTCCTAGCTGCATATCTTGATACAATCCACTGCTTATTCCTTGTGGTGAAAACGGTCTCAAGATAGATTCCAGACCTGATGTTATTACTTTAAAATTTACATTAAGGATTTAAAAATTGCCTCTGCACTATAACGGACTGATGGTTATTTTGTTTTTTCTATGATGGGTTAACTAACGTCATAATAATGAATACCAACGAAAGCTCATCATTAATTCATATACCAAAATAGAAGTAAATCAGCATCCTAATCAAAATATATTATATACATTTAATTAACTTGTATTCTTTATACATGTTTTACATATCAATGCATATAAACAAAACATACCAGTAAGTAGCAACAATGCATACACTTAAAAACTTATCGTAAAAAAAAATTGTAAATATCCTGGAGTAAATGTTGCCAGGCATTTACCATTTAAATAATGGATATATCAACGTTAAGGAGTGATATTATGGTCAGCAATCCGTAAAAGATAATAACAATGTAGAGTAAAACTACGGTCGCCTCTATTTTACTGAAATACGGTTGAGAACAGTATATTTTTATGGAAACTTTCCCATTAATATTACGGGGTTTTTTTAACAGTGTATGTAAAACATATGTAAAAACATGTATAAATATGTATATAATTGCATGTTTATGCTGATAAGGTTATATATATATAAATCTGTATATGCATGTTAATCGTGTCTGCAAGCATATATGTGCGTGTGTATGCATCTATGTATATGCATACATATAAATATATATGTATGATTATGTTTATGTATTTATATGGATAAGGCTAAGGCATATTAATATAAAGAAACTGCATCGTAAAATTTACCTGTCATCCGAAATGAGCCCACCTGACACTTGGCTAATAGGGCAAGAACTCCAACCACATACACTCACACCTGAAAATAGAAGCGCATGTAGATTATTTCGCAGTGGCGCATTTTCTGCAAATAGCTGTATGTATGTTCGTACTCTCACTGTACCATATAAAATGTATAAAAAGCCCTCTCTCAATAAATCAGTCTCTGAAGAAGTAACACGAAACTAGTCCTGACTTAAACTTGTATTTTCTATTTCATTTTCCCTGAGGTTCCTTTCCATACACACACACAAATATATATATATATATATATATATATATATATATATATATATATATATATATATATACAAATGCATATTATCTATCTTTCAATCTATTATATATATATATATATATATATATATATATATATATATATATATATATATATATATATATTCATGTATATGTGTATATATATACAAATGCATATTATCTATCTATCTATCTATCTATCTATCTTTATCTATCTATCTATCTATCTATATCTACATATATATATATATATATATATATATATATATATATATATATATATATATAACAACAACAATAACTGCGGAATGATGATAATGGGAGACTTAAGCCTGACAGATCACAGGAGACCAACGTAGCATGAGTGGCCCTTTGACAAGTACAGCTCTGCTGATCATAGCGAAACACAAACCCTTTCACAATGTTAAGGTATCCCCAATCAAAAAGGGATATATATTTCTATACACACACATATATACATATATATAAATATTTATATATACTGTATATATACTGTATATATATATATATATATATATATATATATATATATATATATATATATATATATATATATATATATATATATATATATATATATATATATTCACCTACTTCCTTTGTGTTATCTCTAAAGATATTTTCAAAATACTGGATAGCACATTTTACCATTCCCCCTTTTACTATATCTAGATTTACCTTCTGTTTCTTTTCAATTTTCTCTTTTTTGAATACTTTTCCGTATTGTTAAATGAGGGCATAAACTAGGTATTTTGTTCTCTTCTGACATTTCAGCTTGTAGGATTTCTCTTATTCAAGCCAAGGCAACATCTTTAGCATCCATCGTAGGAATCTTTCTCTTGTCATTAGATTGTTCTTCAAGATCGCCTTCCTCTTTCTATCTCATCATCTTTTCCTTCATAATTCCTTCATAGTCATCTATTAGACCAGCAACAACCCTTCTCTTCCATGGTTATTTTTCTCTTCGTTTCATTCGACTTTTCTCTTAAAATATCTCTAAATTGTTGGACAAAACTTCCTATTATTCCACCTTTTCTTGCTTCTAGATGTGGCCTCTGTTTATTTTCAATTTTCTCTATTTCAGTAAGTTTCCGTATTGTTCAACGAAACCACAAACTATGCCTTTTTACTTTTCTGACATTTCACACGGGAGGATTGATACCGTGCGGTTTTCTCCGTGCGGATTATATCAATGAAGCCGTTCACACGCCTTCTTAGCCGCGTGCAATGCTAATCTGCGCGGTTCCAGTGTAGAATATTAAAGAAACTACAAGGCCACTCGGTAAAAATTCTCTCGTGTTAAGACATCCCTCTTAACGAGCAGAAATATTTCCGTGCGGAAAAAAAATTCTTGTGAAGAAAGCCTAAAATTTCAAGGGACCGGACCACTCAAATGATATTGATTGTCGGAGACCAAAGGCGATAAGCTTCATTTTGCTAAATAAAAAGACGATTTCAATGGACGAAATATTTGAATACACATGAAAAAAATTCTCGTAAAAAAAAAAATATATAGTTTTCTACAGGTCATATCCACACCATTCTTTAAGACCGTAACGGCTTCTCATAGAAAGATTATAAACAGACGGGAGTGGAAGGACATGTCTGAGGCCTTTGTCCTGCAGTAGACTAGTTACGGCTAATGATGATGCTGATGTTTATATATCCGCTTTATAAAATTTGGGTTATATACTTCGGTGCTGGGACCAGGAAGGCAATTCGAAACCGATGTGCAACTGTGAGAAGATCACGCAGTTGCATTATGAAATAAAAGTTAGGAAATTGTACAGCGAGAATGAAGAAAGCCAGTGGGCCGTTCTGGATAAATATCTAAAAAGTTATATCAACACGAATGAACTCTTAAGCCTTATTTATGGTTTCTATATTCATAAAGAAAGAAAAAAGATATTCCAGATTAATAAACTTTAGGTAACTCTTCCTTAAAAGTTTCTCCTGCTGTTGAATATTCTAGAGATTACCATTTTGGATCTGTAGAATCTTTTCTTTGGAAACTATCCCGAGATATGATATTCATCTCGCCATATATCTTTAAAATAACAATGGTTGGATTTATTATTAAATGGGGGAAAGTGTGGAAACGTTAAAAAATAATTCATAGATAAATAAATAAATCAGAGCAGCATCGAAGCGTTTTATTTACAGAATTCTGATATGCAATAAAAATGATAACATTAGTATGGTACCAAAGTCGTTTTGTTAACTTTTGGAAAAATCACAAAAAATAAACAAATAAAAAAGTTATAATTAACAGGAATAAAAGTCTAATTCTTGTTATTTCTGAGAAAAAGCTGTTCCGCTGGGAAAGTGAATAATTATTTTTAATAATCCAATAATCAAAATGAAACTGAAAATATCCTCTGTGACCGACAAAGTTACTGTTAAACCAATAAAATAGTCGTTAATTTATCCTAAAATTCTTGTTTAAATGTATTGTCTAACATTAGGTATTCAAATTCATTTAAACGAAAAACATGAACTGGATAAACTCTCAATTGTCACACAGATAGTGCGTTCATAAACACCAATATATCAATAAAAACTGAACAGAACTGAACACATTTCAAACTTATTTATACCTCCATTGCTTATATTTGTTAAACATACACACACTCCTAATATCTATAGAAAAATAGGCTTTACTTTCTCTTTGTGAGCTAATGACATTTATTGAAATGCTCAAATTTATCCCATATAATAATCAATTAAAAGTACAACAGTAGCCCATGGGTGTAATATATGGCATTATATTCCATTGGGAAGCCTTTACATTTATTCTTGATGTTTACCTAACCATGAGATATTTTGAGTTATCATATATTCCCTGGCGTATCTAAAAGCTACCCCACCCCTAATATTAACGTTTTCGAAAATTATAAATTACAGCATAACGTGTTTCAAAGTCATTTCAGTCATAATTTCGCTAATTAACATGAAAATCGAAAGAGGTGACGACACCCTTTAGTTAAGAGAAGCTGTACAGCATCACCATAGTATAAAAGTCCCTTAAGACGTTTTAGATGATAACACAACAACAATCCTATAAGGTCTCCCCCAGTATCATGATAGCAAGGGACTTACTTTATACTATACCACCATTTACAACAAAAATTACAACTGCTATTGAACTTCTCTGAAATCAACTGACCTTCTATACCAGTGGTTCCCAACCTGGGGGAAATTTCCCCCTGGGGGGGAAATTTGAAGCTTCCAGGGGGGAAATAATTATACTAAATACTAACTAAAAATAAGCGGAAAATGTCCTCATAGTACGTGCGGCAATTGGTTGTTAGCCATTCAATTGTGATATGATCATATCAGTTCTCAAAGACATGATATTCAAGGGGAGAATTGGAGTGTCATGCCCATTTCTGAGGCAGGCGAGTGGGCATGAGGGCTGGGCGGGGCATGAAGGGGGAAATCTGGATGGTTGAACTGGGTGCAGGAGGGAAATGACAGAAAAAAGGTTGGGAACCACTGTTCTATACTATCTACAACCTTTTTCAACATTCAAATAAAAGTAATTTCCTCTATAATACAAAATCATCTCAGAATATTCAAAATCTACGTGATTACTACAGAATCCCAAAGAACATACGACACACAGAAAGAGTGACACATCCAATAAATAGAAATACTCTAATGGATTACAATGAATTAAAGCATAAAACACTTTTCAACATAGCAAATAGCTTATATACCAGGTAATAACCTGTCTGAATCATAAAAAAAATTATATCAATATTCATAACATTGTTATCCTCATTATTGTTATTATCAATGTTATCATCAGTAATAATGGTACTGTTGGTATTGGTATTAGTCTATCTACTGTAGATATAATGTTAGTACTGCAACACCGCTAGTAACTGCTAGTAACAGTATATTTTCCTATCATCGTTTTCTTCTATTGTAAAATAAAGTATAACATTAATCCAATTTTATCCCCTTTGGATAAAAATTATATGGCTGCTCACATCCCACAGGACGAACGAGAAATACCTATATGAGTTCATGTGAGCGGAATATTTTATAGACTTGTTAAAAGGAAACTATCGGAGCAAATCCACAGTCATTCAATTATTTCAAAGAGCGAAATAAAATACTGGGATGGTTTGAAAGCCTAACTAAAATCATGAAATTTATCATGATTGTCTTTCTTCGATAGAATAAACACCAATTAATTGGAACTTCCCTTCAGCCATACATACCTTATTAAACTTGGTCAGCCACTCAACTACATTGCCAACACCATTCTGCAGCCTTCACTCCTAATCCCATTATCTTCTGGTCTTTCTTTCCTTCAACCTCTTTTCCACCTTTCCTAAATCTTCTAGTCTCGTAAAAATAATTTAGCCTTACAAAGCTTTTAAATTCTGGCATCACTGTGCTCTGTCCTCTTTCTATATTCCAGTCCAAATACCTTCAAAATACTTACATCATCGTCCAAATTCCATTTTTACTCTCTAAACTGACTAACATGCAAGTAAATATGTTTTCTCCCTAGTTTTTCTATTCACATTCTCTCCTCAGTCGCAGTTACTTGGCGTCCTTTTCTTCACCTTATTTTTAGCTATTCTATTCCTCCCCATATATATCTGCCCCTACTAATCTAATTTATCATGTAAGTCTTCTTTCCCTCACTAAACAAATTGTCCTCAACTGACCAATTCCAAAAATCATCATTAAATACAAAGGAAAACATACAGACAAACGCACACACTTATATCCTGTATACACATACACACACGCATGTATGTATGTGTATGTATATATATATATATATATATATATATATATATATATATATATATATATATATATATATATATATATATATATATATATATGTATATAATATATATACATATATATATGTATATATATATATATTATATATACACACATATATATGTATATATATACACACACACACATATATATATATATATATATATATATATATATATATATATATATATATATATATATATATATATATATATATATATACACACACAAAATAAGCATGTATATCTTCACACACTTCAGGGATACTGTTTTAATCCCTTCCTTCAGAAACAAGAGACTAAACCAAACAAACAAAAAATCCAAACTAGAAAATAACTTTAGTGTAGGATCGCCGTCTCGTTTTTCTTTCTTTTAGGCATAAAGAGATCTTCATATGTTAAGAGCAGATCTTCCCCAAGGGTTTCCAAGGAAGGGAATGGACGTAGTTGTTGGTAGAACTTATCTCTCTAGTTTTCTTCAGCAATATTTTAGATGTTTTTTTTTTTACTCTTGTCATTGAAGTATTCAAATTATATTATCATCATGGTTACCGTTATTATTGTTATTAATGAAAGCATTAAATTATATGAAGGCCTATTTAGTTTTTTATGAAAAATATTTACGATTGATTCAGGTTTAATACAGTACACTACAATTACCGCATGGGATACTTTTTGATAGGTATCCAGGCGAAATGAATTATGTAACATACTTTTTCCATAAATTGATTTATAGCATGGTTATTTGTCTCCACATATAAAACAACACCAAAGTTTGAGGTATTCAATGGGTAAAATATGATATTCTTTCCCGTTGTTGACTTATATTTTTTAATATATCTTTTACTTAACTAGTGTTCCGAGATATATATATCAAACCTAACAAAACATGAAATTCACATAAACTCTGTTAAGGATACATCCTATGGGTGAAATATAATCTGTGTCATGTTCAGTGTATTTAAAATAACATTCTATTGCACTACTTACATCAATCATCTACATGGCTATTAATTTCCCCTGCTTTTATTCTAGATATTATCATACACATAATTCGACAGCCAAAAGATCTATATTCCTAATATTATACAATCTGTAGAACGAGGGGCTGGGCTGTTTAATTTCCGGTGGAACTAAAGTGTCTTCATCAAATGTAGCTATATGTTGTAAATACAAATATTTGAGTAAATCAAAAATATGGAATTACAAATTTGCCTATCATCAATAACATACCTCATCATTGTTCATGCTCTTAAAACTCATGTGCAGAAAAAAATGATGATATGAATCCAGAAACTAAATGTAAATCACCACACAAATACCTGGATTCGACTCGCTAGTCCAACTATAACTGCCCTTGACTTTTATATCAACTGAAGGTTTTGTTGATAGAGAATGAAGCTGAAAACAAGTTAACCTTTCAAGGATACAAAATATAAGCTATATATTGAAAATATATATTTTTTACTAAATTCAATTAGGTAAAATACAAGGTTACTTTGTCACGGAAAGTTGAATAGTAAGTTAGTCATGAAAAAAAGGAACATAGGTTGTCATTTTGAAATACACTCTTGTCTGACAGCTTTAACCTTTTTTTATTTTCCTCTTACAACGGTGGCATGAAAATATCGAACGACGTAAAGGAAATAAAAAAGGCTTTATGAAAACGTATTTCACTAAAATTGACGTTACATGGTAAATAAAATTTGAAATGACAAAAATATTTCAAAATATGAAACAAAACCCCAGTTTTGAGCGTAATAAATTGCGGTGGCATAAAAATAAAATTCCTTTCACGTCATAACTGTATCACATCTCTTGCATGTTTCAACGTCATGAAATCCGACGATTATTTTGGGGCGAAGCTAAGTGACTGTTAAACTAGGAGAGCAAACACCGTAGAGTATTGTGGTCTTTCCTGACCCGAAAATTGACGGAGACGTTAAGAGGGTGAATATGCATCCTAAAGAAATTGGTGTTGGATATTGACAGGCCGGGATTTGGCATTAAGGCAAGGTAATGGTAGTTTTTTGTGGTGGAGACGATTATGGGAGACTCCATTAGGAAATAGTGGGGAAAAGGAGTAGAAATGGTATTCTTGCATGAAAGTCTCATTACTGAGGAGCAAACGAAAAGAAAAACTAATCATGAGTTCATTAAGGATTTTTGAATGCCCTCGACCAAGAAATCTTCATCCTATCATGTCGAAACCATTCATGATAAATCTGTGTAATTAACTTTCAGAGTAAGTTAAATGCGGGTTGCAGAATCCGTGGAGTTTCTTTACATGACTGCATTTATGCCTTCATTTTTATTGAATCATAGCTTTGTGTACAATGACTTTGAAATAGGAAAGATGTTCTTTTGCCCATTCCATCAAATTATGGGTGGACACAAATGGCCTATCACTTTATGGTTTGTGACGAACCTTTTGTTTGACCGTAACCTAACCCTGGGTGTGTAGTATCTATTTTCCTGAAGCCACATAAAATAGTTCCCATATAATTAATTTCTTGAACTTTAATCTTACTCTCAGGATTATCGTGCCTTCTTCAACATGTGATTATGAAGTCACGATATGAAGTATAAGGTAGAGTAACGATATTTTGGAAATGCAAGCCTTGGAATGAAAGTCGCCTCGGGCAAGGAAACCCAGTAGGTAAAATGCCCCTAATAAAAGGGCAAATGTAACCAATTCCTAATTACAGATGCGTAGGCTAGGTGGAGGCAAATAAACCGACCAAAAATTTTGTTTAATGATTGACTTTTTTATATTAAAACGTCCCTAATAAAGCCATCTATATTAAAAATAAAACCCCTCAGTCGTCACTTATCTCATTTGAATGTTAAAATCTATAAAAGGTGAAAACTTCGGTGGCAGGCACAAGATGCTTTCCCAAGTACTCTGCATAACTGTGATCAGCTCACTTTCTTCACAGAGAAAATATTGTGTAATCCTGCTTCTACACCATCTTATTCCTTCTGTCCCATCACCATTACGGCCTTCGTTATCCTCCCGCTTGCAGATGCTGTCCGCTTTCACCGAGGCTATACAATTAAAAAGAATGACCTTGATACAGACTATAGCCTGACAGTTATCAAAGGAATAAGGAGATGCGAAGGGCCATCATAAGCTCTCGTGCGAACGCTTTTACAACAGGTGATACCCGGTGAATTAGGTACAAATATGCACCAGGATTTCGACCCCATTTGGTTCTAAGAGTTCTGGGAACCTCGTTTTACTTTGATGGTATTGCCAGAATTTCTGCATCTGCTTGTGAGAGAGACGCTTTTGTGGAGATGTGCTCGCTTGGGTCATTGCTTTACCGATTATATCTTAAAGTTTTTTTTTTGTTTTTTTTTTTTTTCTTTTTGTGGTGTTTCGGATAGTTGGTTCTTCATGAATAAAACGAACGGAAAAATATACTAAATCTTTCATGGATGCGGCAATTCTAACATCTAATATCTTTAACAGTTAAAAACTTTATATCAACGAAACTATTCTACCCAAGCTTGTATAGGAAATTAGCATGTGTAATCTTCATATATTTATATGCATACATACAATACATACACAAAGGCACACACGTACACACATCCATACATACATATATACATATATATATACATACATATATATATATATATATATATATATATATATATATATATATATATATATATATATATACATATACACACACACACATATATATATATATATATATATATATATATATATATATATATATATATATATATATATATATATATATATAGATAGATAGATAGATAGATAGATAGATAGGTCAATCGATAAATCGATCGATAGATCCATCGATAGATGGATAGGTAGATAGATAAATAGATAGATAGATAGATAGATAGATAGGTAGGAAATTCTGGACTTGCGGATTTACTGTTAATTTCAAATTTGGCACAGAAATACTTCTCGAGTCAACTGTAACATTTATTTGCTTCAAAAAAACGTTTCAAAATTTAATTTTTGAAAATCGTTCACGTAAAAGTTCTTTCAATTCAAGTGAAAATGCACTTTTTATGATTCTAAAAAAAATCGAGTACGAGGATTTTATTGAACCCTACTGATACATTCTTAAACATTTTAATGCCATTAACAGAGGCCAATTAAAAGAAAGGGGTAAATGGTAGATTTTGTATAAATTAAGCATAAATTATACCTGCCCCAGTTTCAAACAGTTATGCTCATATTCAAGTCCTGTTAAGCTAACAAAGCACCAGACATCTGGAACATTACTTCGTCTAAGACGTTCAATTATCACCACTATAAATCTTTCAAAAAAAAAAAAAAAGTTTAAATATGTGAACAAATTCTAGTCTACAATCAACAAAAATTCAAATTAGATCATTATTTCGGCAAAAATTCAAAATTATTAAACAGGAGTTCAGTGTACGCGTGCTCCACAACCCACCACCAGAAGCTAAAATCATATTCCTTCGAAAATCCTATCCAGTATCACTGAAGACTTCCAACATGATACAGATATAAGATTTAATTGAAAACACGAAGAAATAAATCCAGCTGCAACTTTTTATTGCCAAAACGATCCATGGTAACGTTCCCTTTGCAATATTTGAGTGAACTAGACTTACGGAAGTTATATTTCTGTTATTAAGAATTATCACCCATGTCTCTATTTAATTTTAGATTCGTGCTTCCATTTTAAAGGTTTTAAAGCCGGTCCTGAATGGCTGAGGCAATGCCATAGAGACTGATCACATTACAAATGATCAGCGCCCAAGCCCCCTCTCCACCCAAGCTAGGACCAAGGAGGGCCAGGCAATCGCTGCTAATGACTCAGCAGATAGACTTATAGGCTCCCCCAAACTCTACAAAGCATGATGAGGGTGCAACAACCAAAGGAACTAACGAGTTTGAGCGGGACTCGAACCCCAGTCTGGCAATCACCAGTCAGGGAAAATTTTGAATGAAACCAAAGGAGACCAGTCTAAAATAAGTAAAACATAACAAGAGTTCTCACGAAGCTAAATCATCTACCAAAAAGAAATTCTGTACAAACACTTCATCAATTGATGTCAGATGAATATACGTTAAATGAAAAATCCAGTAGAGTTCTATATTTCAGCCTAAAAAAAATAATTTCCACAAATAAGTACATGATTCCTATCAAAGGAAATATCATTGTTTAAAGTGATTGTTTAAAGTGAAGTTTATTTAATAATATTCTGATAAGCAAAAGCGCTAATATAAAATCTTATGTGAATTTTCTTTGTAGTTGTCTGGCATTACTATAGGTAAGATTAGAATTAAATGTGAATATTTTGTTTACAAATCTATATCAATTCCTTATCTATAGCGTTGTTCTCCGTATAATACTAAAATTGAAAGGGATGCCTTTTCCGATTCCATATAAACTTCAAAATAACACTCATCGTAGAAAGATTCTCTTACGCAACGAATACAGTCTCATACCTTTCAAGACTTTCTCTAATTCCCTTCTTAATATCATCTTTGATAGGGCAATGACGTATAAACAATTATCACAAGATTTAAGTAAATAGGACTCGATTCATCTTTCTATTAATGCTAATCATATCTCTACCGGAAATTGGTCTTTTGCAACATAGTAATGTCTTCAGGGGTGTGGAAAAGGAGAACAAGAAATTGAAGGAGTATTAGAGAGAGAGAGAGAGAGAGAGAGAGAGAGAGAGAGAGAGAGAGAGAGAGAGAGAGAGAGAGAGAGAGAGAGAGAGTGGCGTTTCTTAATCAGCTTCTAGAATAATGTCTTCAGGGGAGAGAGGGAGAATAAAAAAAGTGAAGGAGTATTACAGAGGGAGAGAGGGAGAGACGATGGAAGAAGAGGGAGTGTGCAAGGGTGACGTTTCCTAAACAACTTCTGGAATAAGAGTCTTCAGGCGGATAAGAGAAATATAAAAGTATAGTATCCCAGAGGGAGAGAGAAAGAGAGGGAGAGAGAAAGAGAGGGAGAGAAGATGGAGGATGAGGGAGTGTGCATGGTGGCGGTTCTTAATCAGCTTCTAGAATAAGAGTATTCAGTAGGAAAGGAGAAGGGGAATAAAAAAGTGAAGGAGTATTACAGAGGGAGAGAGACAGAGATGATGGAAGAAGAGGGAGTGTGCATGGGAGGCGTTTCTTAATCAGCTTCTAGAGTAATGTCTTCAGGG
>NC_090739.1:15877650-15882650 GCF_036898095.1 Palaemon carinicauda
TTCCTTGTATATTGTTTCGCCCATTTCTGTGTCCTATTTACGCTTGAATACGCAAAAAGCTTCGTACAATATCCAAGAATGTCAATAGCGGATCCTGGTAACCTGCTAACGAGGGCAGGTGTGCGAATCAGCAATCCTTTTTCCTTAACTGGTTGGACGGTCACACCTGCCTTGCTTTGCGACATCTCACACAAAGAATCATCCCGATAATTGTTAGCTTATAAGAAAGCGTTTAAAAAGAGAAATCATGAATAGAAACAAGAAAAAAAAAAGTTAAATGAATACCGAATCAGGTGTTGATTTCAACACCTCTTGCGAAAACATTTCACCATCAAGGGAAGAAACTTGATTTCGCTAGAGTAAATTTTGCATGTGAAATTGCAAGCTTTTGCCAGGTATTCAGGAATTTCACTTTAACCCGGATTCTTCCCCAGAAAAATTATATATACATCGCACTTGACTGTTCTTGGAGTTGGTTTGTTTATTCCATGCAACTAGTGATGTTTTGTAATGCTATCCTATCAAATTGACTGTTTTATACTTTCAATAGTAGCCTATTTTCGGCTATCGAAGCTGCTGCATTGTAAACATAACTGAAGGTCTTTTGTAGCATCCTTCCGCTCCTAGATCCACTCACTTTTTAACCTTCAACTATATCTCCGTTCCCACTTTCTTTCTCCCATCTTGCTGTCGAACATCTCAACTCTTACTTCATATTGTAACTGATTCCTTCTCCTGTTATAATTGGGCAGTGAGTGGCCTCCCAGGCCGCAATGCCGATCCATGTGGCCCAAAATGCATAAATTACATCCAATCGTATTTTAGACACTTCGAGTCACAGCTTTTTATTTGTTGTGGAATTCCATCTTTGTCATTCCTATTGCTCTTAGTCTAATCCTTTTAAGCGTAGCATTAATCAGCCTAATTCCAAGACCTTGAATGAAGATGTTTTCCAAATAAATTTTTATTATGTACAGTATGTTCCTATCTTTGCATACTTCTGAATCCTTTCCAATGTCATCAGATATTAATTTGTTACCTCACGCTACAAAACTTTAGTCATGAAAGTAACCACATCTTTCACAATAATATCATTACAGAAGCTCAAGCTTGTCCGCTTCTAGGATGAGGTGGATTTAATTCATTTCATGCATATCATTTCCAAAACAATGTAAGACCTTTTATAAAATATAATACTTCTAAAATTATCAACTGATCTTTTCAGTATCATGAGTTGGATACGAGCCGCTGGAAGGTTAGCTCTTCTTGTCGCATTCATTAGTGTTGGCTCATGTACCGTTTTCATTTGCTAAATGAATGCGTGATTAAAAAGACAATTTCTAAGGTTGCTCCTTTAATTTCCTCACGACATTCAGAAAACGTAGAGCCGCACAGTTCTTTAAACTTTTATATCCTAAGCACACAGGAAGGCAATCCCGCCCACGCGCGCGCACACACACGGTTGATATTTACATCTATTACTGCCACGTGTGTTTGTGACAAATGGCCATCATAAATAGCCAAGTATTGCAAACTCATTAATGAGATTAATGAACCATCATGGTGGAGATAGGTTGATTTCAATTCCAAGTAATATTCCTGAATTCGACAGGAGAACTTATATCTCCCTGGGTGGCTCGTTCATAATGACAACTGCTGGGGATTGTTTCGACTCAAGAGTCATAGGATCTAGTCCTTGCCCAGTCAGAAAAGATTTATCTTAACAGAATGTTCACTGCATATATATTTTCAATTTTAAAATTCGATATTAAAACATAAACACATATACAAACTTTACTTGAAATTATATCATCCTGCTATGCAGTAGATATAGCAAATGTATAATGAGATCACAGAATATATACTTCAAGCAACCAGAACAACCAATTACTAACCATCATTTAATCTATAGAGCTTGCTGCACTGTACATGGTCAGCCTCCACAAACACACACACACACGCACAAGCACATACGCGCGCGCACACACAGACACACATATAAATATATATATATATATATATATATATATATATAACCTTTCGGTATTGATTTACAATATATTATTCAATTCAAGTAATTAAATTAATTACATTGCAATATATTTCACATGTCAGCAAAACAGTCCACTTCGTTGCTTTAAATGACAACAATTTTGGTTTTAAACCCCCCAAAAACTCATGTTAAAACGGACTTCCATTTAGCGCCCTTTTCAGCGACACCTACGAGGTATTTGGAATCCAGTTCTGAAACGATGACTAAATCCTCTTTCAGCAAACAATCAAAACGTCCAAATGGAAAATGTCAATAGTCCTTCTCGCTCCGGAGTCAGAGGGTCGTCCATTGCATCGGTTAATCTAGTTTTCCACACTAGTAATTCTTTTCTCACTACTTCTCTTTTGTTTAAAGGTTTAAAGGCCACTCATGAATGGCCGGGGTGAGGGACAGTGACATTGCCCTAGAGACTGACCACATACACATATCAGTGCCCAACCCCATCTCCACCCAAACTAGGACCAAGGAGGTCCAGGCAGTGGCTGCTTGTGACTCAGCAGATAGACCTATAGGCTCCCCAAAACCCCCATCCTTAGCTCACAAGGATGGTAAGGTTGCAGCGACCAAAGGAACTAACGAGTTTGAGAGGAACCGAACCCCAGTCTGGAGATCACTTGTCAGGGCCGTTCCCACATCGGCCACCACAACCCTAAGATCGGAAGGATTGTAAATAGAGAAAAAATATAAAAGAAAAAATATAAAAGGTAAAGAAGAAAATCATAAACGGATAGATTAATTAAATAATCGTTATTCTAGTGAAAAAAGATATGCAAAACGGAAAGAGGGACACTAAATATATCGAGAAATCTAGAATAGAAAATCACTCAAATTTACCAATTTAGGAAATTAATATTCCTCCTGGCAAGAAAATATGCAAGCGACATACGAACACGGAAAGAATGGAATAGAAGCCAATCAAGACCAATAAAGCATTTACGATCGTTTATAATCCTGATATGACGTTTGGGAAAACTTTGCCCGAAATTATGCTCAAGGTCGACAGCGAACAGGTGGATCTGATCTCTGAGCAGAATAAGAGACCAAGGATGTAATGCCAAAAATTGTAATTATAATTGTAATTTTGGTAGGTAGTAGCTTAGCAAAGGCACCAGCCACCCGTTGAGAAACTACCACTAGAGTTATTGTCCTTTGACTGGTCAGACATTACTACATTTTATTCTTCTCTCTGGTTTAGGTTCATTTTCCTTTTGCCTACACATACACCGAATAGTCTGGCCTATTCTCTACATATTCTCCTCTGTCCTCATATACCTGACAACACTGAGATTACAAACAATTCTTCCTCACTCAAGGGATTAACTTCTGCAATGTCATTGTTCAGTGTCTACTTTCCTCTTGGTGAGGGTAGAAGAGACTCTTTAGCTATGGTAAGCAGCTCTTCTAGGAGTAGGACACTCCAAAATCAAAGCATTGTTCTCTAGTCTTGGGTAGTGCCATAGCCTCTGTACCTTGGCCTTCCACTGCCTTAGATTAGAGTTCTCCTGCATGAGGGTACATTCGGGCAAGCTGTTCTTTATTATTTTTCTTCCTCATTTTTTTAAGTTTTTAATAATCTATATATGAAGGGTCTAATTTAATGATATTACTGTTCTTAAAAATTATATTTTGATTGTTTATTAACTCTTGTAGTTTATTAATTTTCTTTTTTCTTTTCCTCACTGGGCTATTTTTCATTGTTGGAGTCCTTGGGCTTACACCATCTTGTAATAATAATAATACATACATACATACATACATATACCAAGGCACTTTCCCCAATTTTGGGGGGTAGCCTTAATAATAATAATAATAATAATAATAATAATAAAAATAAAAATAAAAATAATAATAATGATAATAATAATAATAATAACTGCAATGCAATTTTAAATCGTAACTACTATTTGCAATGGCTCAAAAGGGAGGGTTCGTCGTATAAAATAGGAATAATCCTTTTCTTTTAAAATATCTTGAAGAAATATTGCATCTGATATCTGGGTTGAGTTCCTCCCCATGTTTGCATTTTTTAAAATCTATTACTATATAAAAAAAAAATCAATACTATTTTCAATATGCCTAAAAATAATGAAGTTTATTCTATAGAATTAACAAAAAATCCGGTATATATTCCACAATACATTAGCATCTGCTTTATTTTATTTTAGCTTGAACAGTTTTATGCCATTTTCCTTTAAATCTTTTCGCAAAGATATTCCTCTTGGCATATTCCCTTTTCACTCTTATCTCGATTGGACGTCAAGGAATCTTCCCTTCATTTTCTTTTCCTCATTTAAAGATTTTCTTTGGATTATCCACAAATCCCATAATCTTACCTTTTTCGAAATTCACGTTTAGATATTTTCGATCACATTTCCAATCCTCCAACATTATATTTCTCTCTCTCTCTCTCTCTCTCTCTCTCTCTCTCTCTCTCTCTATATTATATATATATATATATACACACAAACATATATATATATGTATATATATAAATATATATATGTAATATATATACATATAAATATGTACATATATATACATGTATATATATATACATATATATATATATATATATATATATATCAACTTGTACACGTCTCTTAACCGAATTTACATAATTCATCAATGCTATCTTTTACAGCATAGAAAATGATCACAATTTTGATTACTGACCGTCTGAATGAGTCCGTTTCTTTCAGGTAAACTAATTTACTAATTTTCATAGCATTCATGTAAATCATGATATCTATAAATAATAATAGGAAAAAATCAATACGTGTCTTTTAACCGAATTTACATAATTCATCAACACTATCTTTTAAAACACAGAAAATTATCACAAATATCACAAAGAGTAAGTCAACGCGTTACAATACTTGACATGCAGTAAATATAAGTTTGTGTTTGTAAGTAAAATTCTGGGTAGTTTTCTCTTTTTACTTAAAAA
>NC_090739.1:15890058-15902558 GCF_036898095.1 Palaemon carinicauda
ATTAAATATGAAGTCTCTCTCTCTCTCTCTCTCTCCTCTCTCTCTCTCTCTCTCTCTCCTCTCAATATTTTTATAGCAACTTGGTTTACCATAAGAGACCTGACTAGCAACTTGTAAGTGAAAATTAAACTATATTAAAAATATTTTGGTTTTGAATACAATTCTCTCTCTCTCTCTCTCTCTCTCTCTCTCTCTCTCTTATAAATAGAAACTTGGTTTACCACAAGAGACCTGACTAGCAACTTGTAAGTGAAAATTAAACTATATTAAAAATATTTTGGTTTTGAATACAATTCTCTCTCTCTCTCCTCTCTCTCTCTCTCTCTCTCTTATAAATAGAAACTTGGTTTACCACAAGAGACCCTGACTAGCAACTTGTAAGTGAAAATTAAACTATATTAAAAATATTTTGGTTTTGAATACAATTCTCTCTCTCTCTCTCTCTCTCTCTCTCTCTCTCTCTCTTATAAATAGAAACTTGGTTTACCACAAGAGACCTGACTAGCAACTTGTAAGTGAAAATGAAAATATATTAAAAATCTTTTCGTTTTGAATTCTCTCTCTCTCTCTCTCTCTCTCTCTCTCTCTCTCTCTCTCTCTAAACCATCCCTTCCCGGTAAATAAGTAGAAAGCTTTATAGATACTTAGCACCCTCCTTTAAAAAGGTCCTTTTTTTCTTTACACTTGGTTGAGTGGCTTAGATTAAGCCAGCTCATCAGCTTAAGCCCTCCTCGTTTTTTTCTTATCCGGAGAAAACTGGTAAATTATAATTACGTCCACTTAATTATGTAACGGATTAACTTTTTTGTCGTTTGTAGTTTTTATTTCCCCTTTACTGTAACTTATTTTTTTATTTGTTAGATGTTTAATCTAACGTTAATTAAAGCCATCTTTAACCTTGTATAGTTTCTTATATAGACGATAACCGTTATTATTTTTTCTAACAAACGAGTCTATTACTTGGTGTTCATATGGTGGTGACACAAAAGGATTTTTTTCTTGACCTAAATATGCCCTTTTATAAACATTTTTTTTTTATTTTGGCTAATGATCTACTTCCTGTTTTCCAATATATTTTCCTGAAAATTATTACCTATTTTCTTACATGGCAACCCCTCTTTTCTTCTTCACCCCTCAATCATATATATATATATATATATATATACATCTATATATATAAATTTCTTATCATAAATAAAAACAAGCGGTCATAATTAGATTGTCACAAGAATACACCTGAACTGAAATTGTAACTATATGAAAATTACGCAGACTCAAAAAATTATAAAAATCCCATTTCTATCTAAGATAATAATTTGTGTTATTGTCTCTATTTAGAGTTATCAATTGGTACTATACAAATTTATAATGAATAACACTCAGTAATAATGTAGTTTATATAAATTGTGTGTGTGTGTATATATATATATATATATATATATAATACTGATTTTAATGCACCTTACTTTTCCGGTTAAGATATGAATACCTATTATGATGATGCACATCTAACGACCTTCTACCAGATGGATCTTACCTTAAACAGGCAAAGATACACAAGAATTAGGGATATCTCTGTTTTAGTGGGTTTCAATACAAGAATTTCCATTTTGCTCTCTCTCTCTCTCTCTCTCTCTCTCTCTCTCTCTCTCTCTGTATAAAAATGTATTTAGTATAATTCTCTCTCATTCTCATGTATACAAAATCTATTTAGTATGTATCTCTCTCTCTCTCTCTCTCTCTCTCATCCTCTCTCTCTCTCTCCGCAGGCGTTGTAGGTACAGCGCCTCTTTCAAAGGAATGCAGAGGATGACGCTACACAACTTAACGTATTGATATCAATTGTGTTGAATGTGCCATAGGGCTAACCGCCCCCCCCCCCCACATTCTTCCTCTTGTCCGGTACCGACACATTTTTTTACGCAACAGTTCTATCTCAATCAAAATCTACTGGCCTTTCCTAGGACAGGAATGTCCATTTCATAACTATTATTATATTTGAAGTGGTTGCGAATCTTAATAGATTGATATGACCCGTATATATACATATATACACACACACACACACACACATATATATATATATATATATGGGTTAGATCAATTAATTAATATTTATGTGGTGGTTGCTAATCTTAATTGATTGATCTGACCCATATATATATATATATATATATACATATATACATAAATATATATATACAGTATATATACAGTATATATATATACAGTATATATATACAGTATATATATATACAATATATATATATGTATTGTATATATATATATATATATATTATACAATATATATTTAATATATATACAAATTTATACAGTTTATGTATATATACAAATACATATGCACATGTAAACCTATACACACACACATATATATATATATATATATATATACATATATATACAGTATATATATTAGTATGTATATATATTATACAATATATTTAATATATATACAAATTTATACAGTTTATGAATATATAATATATATAATATATATAAGTACATATACAAATACATATGCACATGTAAAACTATATATATATATATATATATATATACATTATATATATATAATATATATACTTAAATGTATATACAAACGCAGACATACACATACATTTATATAGACGTTTTAAATATACTATATATACATAAAAATTTATAATTTTCCATTTTATAATAAACAATTATTATTTTTATTATGATATTAATACCATATTATAATTACTATGCAAGTGTATTTATTTCTATTCTATTAATAAAATTAATTTCACCACTAGAGTCAAGACATCATCTCACTTTAATCATACCTGACATAAATACTTTCGTAAAACGCATTCTTTTCTTTTCATGAATGAATGCTGACGTTTCTTCATAAACCGACTGAAACTACATTTAAATCATGAAACATAATTCCAAAAATGTTTCGATGTAAAAAAATAAACATATTTAAACATTGCAAAAATTCAAATATTTAAAATATTGCAAAAATATACAGATAATATTATCACTAAAGATTTTTCGTAGCGTGAAACACTCGTGTTTAATTCATGGAAAATATGTCAGAAATTTTGCCATTTCTCATCTTTTTATGTTGGAAATGTAACCTGGCTCCTATTAAAATAATCATGCGAGAGAGAGAGAGAGAGAGAGAGAGAGAGAGAGAGAGAGTTAACCTAGTAAGCTTTGAAACTGTCATTTTCCATATTCTAATACACAATCAAAGTAATGATGAATGCAACGTTACTACTTGCTATTTTAAAACTTCTCACTTGACACAAAAACAAGTTATGATATGAAAATTATTAACATCTTTATTATTACCATACGACAGAAAGAGCTTGTAATAAAAAAGTTGTTTATTAAGAAAAAACCTAAGAAATGGGTAAGAATTAAGATGATTGCTTACTGAGAGACAGCATCCAAAACTCTTGCAACAAAAATACTCCGAAGTAATTTGGATGAGTCGTGCATCTTAAAAAAAATCCCAGTTGTATCTTTAGAATGAAAGAAATAAGCCCTCCATCTTTCACTTCCTTTAGCGGGATTTAAACTTTCCAAAGACAAAAGAAAAACATATGTAAATTTATTGCAATGCTAGAATATAGCTAAAAAGAAATTACACACAAGCACACAAAAGTGGTGAAAGGGTTTGTGTATCTCCATGATCAGATGTACTAGTAAGGGCCACCCATACTAGGTAGGTTTGTTGTGAGCGATCAGACAATAGTTTAACACCATCCCCAATCCACAGTGGTCAGCATGATGAAAACTGGCCAGACCCCAGACATGACTAAGGACATATCAGGGGCCTTTGCCCTGCAGTAGACTAGAAACGGCTGCATTTGTTGTTGTCATTGTATGTTTATATAATCTAATACCAGGCCATCGTTAACCACAACGACATTTACGGTTCCTCAATAGACGTTAAATATAGTAAGAATAGTTCTCAGACGTGATTCCAATTCTGCTGCCGCATTGTTATTGCTCCCTAGGCCAAATTTGAACTTCATATCTTGCCACATATTGTACACGATAAATGAGCACTGGGGCTTCCGTAATCTTTTCTGGGGTGTCGCTGCTCCCTCTTAAGTGTGAGAAGCGGTGTCCATCCCTGCTCAAGGGCAGTGAAACGCAATCTCCACGGATTCCAGATCATGTGGTACAATTTTGCATGTCTTTAAGTTAGACATGGCTTGGTCTTTTATATCTTTTCTTAAGGCTACCAGGTCTTCCAGATCCATTTTGTACTTGTGCTTTTAAAATTTTTGTGTGTGGATCCGTTCTTCATGCATAAGGATCATGTCACCAACCCAACGTAGGTGGCAAACTGCATCCCGTTCGTTCCATAATCCTTGAGTATGGAATCCGATCTTTCCAAAATCCTGGTGCTTAAGATGCGGCTAATATAGAGTCCAGATCTCTGTACCACAGAGAACTGTTGAGATACATACTGCTTTACATACCTAGAATTTAGTGATGTCTCAAGTGTTGGTACTTGAAAATCCCAGTCCAAGCTTGTTAAAATACGTAAAAATCTGTTTATATATATATATATATATATATATTATTTATTTATACATAGATATATATATATATATTTATATATATATATATATATATATAAATATATATATAAATTTATATATATATAAATATATATATATATATTTATATAAATATATATATATATATAAATATATATATATGTATAAATATATATATATATATATGTATATATATATATATATATATATATATATTTATATATATATATATATAAATTTATATATATATATAGATATATTTATACATATATATTTATATATATATATATATATATATATAAATATATATATATATATATATATATATTTATATAAATAAATATATATATATATATATATATTTATATATATAAATATATATATATATATTTATATTTATATATATATATATATATATATACATATATACATATATATATAGTGTGTGTATATGCGCGTACGCGTCCTCTACTTTTCATCATAAAATGTAATAGTTTTCTGGATCTTTGAATAAAGTGTAGTAGTATATAAACCTTCCACATTACCATCTTCTCTATATACTACCTTCAAGCCCAAAAGTGGATCTTCCATCTGGCTATGATTTTCTATATTGGTAACATCTTGGTTGAAAGCTGTAATTAAAAATGTTCTCAACTATTGACAGAATACATCAAGGAAAGACGAAGCGACGTACCAGTTATGTAGCAACCCCCACCTCTCTCTCTCTCTCTCTCTCTCTCTCTCTCTCTCTCTCTCTCTCTCTCTCATTTCAGAAGTCACTGCAGAACCTTTAGATAGTTCTGAAAAGGATTTTTTTTATAATAGTCTCCCCTTCGACTCACTTATATTGAAAGTAATTAGGTAAAGTTGGATTTTATTAAGAAGGGGCTCTGGATAGATGCAATTATGTGACGGAAAGAGAACTTTTGGCTCTCGTGGGGAGAGATGAGATATTCCCATAAGAAAAGAGAATCTTTTTTAATTCCTTCCTTCAATATTCTATGAGGAAGTTGCCCGGGTGATGATCACTATGAGATTCTTTCCCCGGTTAAATAAGTTCTTTTTTTTTTTACTTCATTCATAACAATTCTAGCAAGTAGTTTCAATATAATTCAAAGCTCTTTCGGAGAATCTAAAGTATATTAAAGATTTAATATACGTGTTTATACATATATACACACATACACACACACACACACACATATATATATATATGTATATATATATATATATATATATATATATATTTATATATATAAGATAATTTTGTCACTAACACACGTAACTTTAATTTCTTTATAATTATTTAGCAACAAATAGCTCTTAATACATAATTCCCTCTGCCACAGCATCACATATCCAAGGAGAAATAATTCTTATAATAAGTCCTTCTAGCTCTGACCCATAGATTACGATCCTGCAGGCCAGTAGCATTTATCACGAAGGGAATTTCTCCTTGGATCTGTGGGTCCAAGGCAGTGAGAATTCTTTAAAAGCTATTTGTTAATATGTGTGTATATATATATATATATATATATGTGTGCTGTGTATATATATAGTTTATATATATGTATATATATATACTGTATATACATGTATATATATACATACATACTGTATATACATGCATATATAAATATATATACATACATACTGTATATACATGCATATATAAATATATATACATATATATATACATATGTATATATATGTATATATATACCATAGTGCGTTGAGGAAATATGAAAATAAATTTCAAAAACATGAAATGTAATGAATAAAGAATATAAAATATCTAACGATAATTTTGATGTCATATATAAACTATGAAGATAGAATCTTGTCTGCTTCTTCACACACACACACACACACACAAAAAAAAAAAAAAAAAAAAAAAAAAAAAAAAAAAAAAAAAAACAACATTCGCTGCAAATTTGAACCTCAGAAGTTCCGCCGATTCAACTACCTCACTAGGAAGATCATTCCACACTCTGGTCACAGCTGGAATAAAACTTCTAGGTTGCCATGTAGTGTTGAATCTTATGAGAAGGCAAAACTGTCAAAACTAAGAGTATACCTAGTACTACGTACAGAATGGTACAGGATGGGAAGATCTGAATGCAAAGGAGGGTCAGAATTATGAGAAAAAAAAAATCTTATGCAACATACATAAAGGGCAAACTAAACTACGGTGCCAGAGATTAATATCTAGGATGGTGGAATGGTCTTCCTGATCGGGTAGTTGAATCAGTAGATCTTCAAATATTCAAAGTTGGAGCAAATGTTTTTAGGTTGACCAGGCTGACATTAGTCTTTTTATTGTTTATATTTGACATATCTGTTTTTGACATTGTTAATAGTTTATATAGGACATATCTGTTTTGACGCTGTTACCGTTCTTAGAATGATATATTGTTAATTTATTCTCATCATTTATTTATTTCCTTATTTCCTTTGCTCACTGGGCTATTTTTCCCTGTTGGGGCCCTTGATCTTATAGCATCTTGCTTTTCCAACTAGGGTTGTAGCTTGGCTAGTAATAATAATAATAATAAAAATAATAATAATAATAATAACAATAATAACAATAATAATAATCAGGAATAAGAAATTTAATAGGCCAAAGTCAGCAGTTGTAAACTAGACAGGCGAATAACATTCGAAACAAGGTAGAATGAAAGAATTAAAACATTTATTCAGAATAGATTGATCACGGAAAATCTGAAAAGGCTTTTCCAATCTGCCATTTTTTGCAATTAAAAAAGAAACAGACCAAATTTGTTCCTCAAAAAATACAGTTGCAATCAAGAGTTACACCTAAAACTTTAAGAGATGTATTTACATACATACATACATACATACATATATATATATATATATATATACATATATATATATATATATATATATGTAGAAAGAGAGAGAGAGAGAGAGAGAGAGAGAGAGAGAGAGAATGTATACGATTAAAATACCTCTTATGAACCTTTTATAAAAACAAATACCTAAAAAAAGCATATATCTCCTTTAACTTTAAACATCACAAATTAAATAAGATAAATAAAGTCCCTTGAATAATAATAATAATAATAATAATAATAATAATAATAATAATAATAATAATAATAACAATAATAATAATCTTCACGAAGTTCCATCAGCGAAACTGTCTCATTCCTCGGGGGGGGGGGGGGGGGAATGATCATCCCATCCCCTCTGTGACGGATTACCAGCGACTGTCTAAGGCGGAGATTAATGCAAGTTCCCAGCGTGGGGATTACGGGATTACCTCGTGGGGGGTTCCATGACTTGAGATCATTACCGCATTATCCTTAATAATTAAATCAAATGGTATAATTAATCATAAGTTAAACTATATTGTTGCAGTGTACTATATTTCTGTAATTGTTCGATATTTGTCATGAAGGGATGTCATGACCATTAATGTCATTTAAGTAAAATTTTACGAACAATTATTATTATTATTATTATTATTATTATTATTATTATTATTATTATCATTATTATGAATAATAATATTACTAGTTAAGCTACAATCCTAGTTGCATAAATAAGATAAGCTCAAGGCCCTCAAACAGGAAAAATAGCCCGGTGAGGAAAGGATATAAGGAAACAGCTGTAATAGTGTGCCCGAGTTTACCATCAAGCAAGAGATCTTTAACGCAAGACAATGAAAGACCATGGTACAGAGGCTTTAGCTCTATTCGAGACTACAGAATAACAATTTGATTTTGGAGTGCCCTTCTAGAAAAGCTATTTACCTTCGCTAAAGAGTCTCTTCTACCCTTACCAAGTGGAAAGTAGCCACTGAACAATAACAGTTTAGTAGTTAACCCCTTAAGTGAAGAAGGTTTCTCGGTTATCTTTGTGTTGTTATATGTATAAAGAAAAAGGAGAAAGTGGTAAGAATAGGCCAGACTATTCAGTGTAAATGTAAGCAAAAGAAAAATGAGCCGGAACCAGAGAGGAATCCAATGTAGTAGCCTACTATCGGGCCAGTCAAATGACTCAATTCTTCTCTATATGTAGTATCTCAACGGGTGTCTGGTGCCTTGATTAACCTATTATCATTATCAATATTATTATTATTATTAGGTAGAAAAAAATCCATAATTAGATATCGTTGTAAATTCGATCAATCAGGAGCTTTCGCACTTCTTCAAACATGAAACGATACATAATTGTCATTTTCTACTGTAACACATTATGGTGTTATCTACGAGTTATTACCATCATCGTTATATGAGGACTTTCCATTGCCAAATTAAAAAAATAAGACAATCTAGGTAATTTAAATTTCACGGATTTTAACATTAAGATTAAAGTATGTTAGAAACTTAACAAAACAGCAATAAGACCTAAGTATGAGGATGCTGATCAATACAATGTTTTCTCCTGTAACAATACGAAAGAAAATAGTAATATAGAAAGGGCGTAAGTACACACCAGCAAGTTTATAAGAAACGGAAAAGGCTCGACGGATATTGGATTTTTGAGGGAGATAATTGAAAAGAAATTTAATTTCGGGACTTGGGGGATGAGGGGCATTTTAACAACAAACTTGGGATGACTTATCGCGTAAAAATCGATGCAAAACTTCGATTCTAACCAAAATAGGTAGAATTAGACGTTAAAAATCAGTATTATAACAATGATAAACAACAACAAAATAAAAAATTGAACAATTCCTTATACTCTACGAATTAATTGCTATTGATAGCTATACTGTTTATTAACTACAATATTTTTATGTTGAAAAGGCTGACGTAAGTTTCTCTTCATAGTTTATATATGACAGCTGATTTATTTAAACGTTGTTACAGATCTCAAAATATCTTATATTCATCATTCATTACTTCTCATGTAGTTTAATAATTTACTTCCCTCACTGGGCTATTTTTCTCTTTTGAAGCCCTTGGGCTTACAGCATCCTGCTTTTCAAACTAAGGCTGCAGCTTGGCTAATAATAATAATAATAATAATAATAATAATAATAATAATAATAATAATGTTTTAAATTATATATTTGTTCAAACAGGTATGCATGAAAAGAAGCTTAGTGTTAAACTAATTTTCGGTAAATAGAAGTTAAAATAGTGCTGTAAAAATGACAGTTTTCTTTAGCGTTACAAACGAATCGTGAATTATCTTCTTGGAGAAAAAACTACGAAATCTGTGAGCCCATTCCCCAATTGAACTGTTTTTCTCTCTTTAAACACCAGAATTTCATATTTTCAACGATTATTTTGATATCTTAATTAGAGAAATTTTTCCCTTCAAATATGGAATAGAATTCCTCGTAACTTGACTCTCTTCACATAAGCGTTTTGACTGTCAAGAACCAATTTGGCTTTACTAAAATGCTTGTTACTTCGATCACTATCCAGGTTATATTAAACCCAGCATAACAGGTCAGAGGGTGTTTCATAGAAGACTAAGGAATTATGTAACTTGTAACACGTATCTAGGAAGTGATGCCCTTATAATACGAGGTCTTTCGTACTTAAACTTTCCTGGAAATGTCGCATTGTTCAATAACATTACAAGCACACTCTTATACTCGCATCGGATTTCAACTGTAAGTGCTTGACAATATCTGTGAAATTATAAACTTAATATGATGTATCTCATACTGAGCTGTCATGAAAATATTGCATTGATTAATTCAAATCCCCCGTAAAAATATTTTTACAATAAATTTTCGTTTGTTTCAGTATTTAATTCTTCAGAGTTTCTATCATGTCTCTACTTTATGTGTGAGTAAGTGTGTGAATTCATTGATTTTGTAAATTTGCCTCAACTATTACAAACAAAGCAAAACACACATTATGAGCCGACAATATCGTCTGAACAATTAGTCAAAATATTGCCCCCCCCCCCCCCCCTTGAGAAGACAGAGATGAGAATGCTGAGATGGATTATGGGAATATCATTGCTTGAAAGATTGAAAATGATGAAATAAGAAGAATAGCAGGCGTAGTGAAGATAACAGAGATGATAAGAGTGTCACGACTATGATGGTGTGGGCACGTGTTGAGGATAGATGGTGGGGAGGGAGTGAGAAGGGCTTGGGAGGAACCTGTTAGGGGGAGAAGATCAAGAGGGAGGCAGAGAATTAGATGACGAGATAAGGTGAAAGATGATATGGAGAGAAAAGGTTTAGTGGAAGATGATCCCTTTGATAAAAAGCATTAGAGAAGGCGCACCATACAACCAACACCTTAATGTAGGGATACCGATGGTTAAGAAGATTGACCCCTTCCCAGGGGATCGCCTCCCTGCTGATTGGAGCACTCACCTGCTTCAGTACAGAGTCGTTCAAATCCCCTAGAGAATGATATTCTTATATAGAAGCCACAATCTTAAAGTTTGCGTTCCTTCTTAAAAAATTTGTATTTTTTGCAAAACCATCCATCGTCTGTTAGATTACAGAACAAAGGGGCACTGAATTCATGACTAAAATATATAATCATTTAGGCATGATATATACTTTTCATTGTATCAAACAGATCTTCAACACACAAAAACATATATATATATATATATATATATATATATATATATATATATATATATATATATATATGCTCTTCGCACTGCCAAAGAGACATTAGTTCACCAAACGTTCAGCTGGAATCCACAAGGCACTAGAAGAGTTGGAAGACCCAGGCCTACATGGCAGAGAACTATGAAGCACGAAGTAGATGATGAATGGAGAAGTATTAATTTAAAAGCTCAAGATAGAGACGAATGGCGAAATCGAACTGAGGCCCTTTGCGTCAATAGGCGTAGAAGGAGATGATGATGATAATGATGATATGCATTGTCATTCCTTTTAACTTAGATCTTCTTAGTATCATATTACTATTTCCTTAAAAGACAACAATCCTTATATTTTCCTTTTCAGGCTTTCGGAAAATACTCCTGTCTTCCCCCCTTAGCAAAAAAGGTGAATTAAGAGGTTACCTCATCTATTCCACACAACATTAGGTCAAACTGACTGTTCATAGTCAGTCTAATAATTAGCAATCCTCACCACAATGACAGAAAAGACATTCTGCTCATCCTAGAGCTACAGCCAAGCTAAAGGTAGAAAGGATCTTTTCTCATTAATTAAAAGGGAGATTTGTTTTCTCATACATTTTAGATATTTTTAGGTGTTTGTGTAATTTTTCTTAATAAACACAAACTTATGGTAAAATTCTGATCAAGGGGAACATAAAATAGCTGAACTTGACATTAAGCATAATGCGAATATGCGCGTGCGTGTATATGTATGGATGTATGTATGTATGTATATATATATATATAAATATATATATATATATCGTTATTTTCTAAATGAATTTGAGTCTGCTTCAAAAAATTTTAACTATTCTTAAGTGATTTACAATGAGACTAATATTAAGTCCCCAGACCATATTTTGCAGGCTTTTATCTAATCTAATTTTCTTTTACAGATACTCTTCTTTTTATCTTTTCCCTTGAAATATATTTGTTTTGTTCTTCATATTATATTCTATACAGTCGCGTATTTAGAAATAAAGGAGTAGAATATTAAATTAAATAAATAAAGAGCAAGTGTCTGACTATGTATATATATATATATATATATATATATATATATATATATATATATATACATATATATATACACTGTGTATATATATATATATATATATATATATATATATATATATATATATATGCAAACATATTTCCTGTCAGGTTAAATGGCAGTGCCAAACGTATGACTAAACGGTCTCTCCACGTTCATCTGATAGAGGGAAGAGGAGTAGTTGTCCTTATATTGGGAGGGTGTGGGAAGGGTTGAATCTGAGTGTGCGTGAGTGCGTGTGTGTGCATATCTATCTAAATACTTCAATCATTTTTAATGGGTCGCTTACACTACAG
>NC_090739.1:15905058-15907558 GCF_036898095.1 Palaemon carinicauda
AAAAGGGAAATCATGAACAGAAGCTAGTGAAAAAAAAAGCGGAGTGAATGCTGAATCAGGTGTTGATTTCAACACCTCTTGCGAAAGCATTTCACCATCAAGGGAAGAAACTTGATTTCGCTGGAGTAAATTTTGTATGTGAAATTGCAAGCTTTTGCCAGGAATTCAGGAATTTCACATTAAGCCGAATTCTTCCCTTGAAAAATGATGTATACATCACACTTGACTGTTCTTGGTGTTGGTTTGTTTATTCCATACAGCTAGTGATGTTTCGTAATGCTATCCTTTCAATAGAAGCCTATTTTAGGCTATCCAAGCTGTTGCACTGTAAACATAACTTTTGAAGGTCTTCTGTAGCATCCTTTCGGCTCCTAGATCCACTCACTTTTTAACCTTCAACTATATCTCCATTCCCACTTTCTTTCTTCCATCTCGCTGTCAAATATCTCAACTCTTACTTCATATTGTAACTGATTCACTCTCCTGTTACATGTGGGAGGTGAATGGCCTCCCCGGCCGCAGTGCCGATCCATATGGCACAAAATGCATAAATTACATCCAATCCTATTTTAGACAGTTCGAGTCACAGCTTCTCATTTGTTATGGAATCCCATTTTCGTCATTCCTGTAGCTCTGAGACTAATTATTCCAAGGAAGCTCATTCTATACACCATTCAGTCTGATTTTAAACGTAGCATTAATCAGCATAATTCAAAGACCTTGATTGAAAATGTTCTCAGTAAAAATTTTGATTATGTACGGTATGTTCCTATCTTTGCATACTTCTGAATCCTTTCCAATGTCATCAGATATTAATTTGGTCATCCACGCTACAAAGACTTTAGTCATGAAAGTAACCACATCTGTCCATGATATCATTACAGAGGCCCATGCTGATCGCTTCTAGTTTTAAAATATAATACTTCTAAAATTATCAACTGACCTTTTAAGTATCATGAGTTGGATAAGAGCTGCTGGAAGGTTACCTCTTCTTGTCGCATTCATTAGTGTTGGCTCATATACTGTTTTCAATTGCTAAATGAATGCGTAATTAAAAAGACAATTTCTAAGGCTGTTCCTTTAATTTCATCTTAACATTCAGAAAAGGTAGAGCCGCACAGTTCTTAACTTTTATATCTCTCAGCACACAGGCACGCAATCCCGCGCATGCGCACACACACACACACACACACACACACAGTTGATATTTACATCTATTACTGTCACGTGAGTTAGTGACAAATGGCCATCATAAATAGGCACGTATTGCAAACTCATTAATGAGATTAATGAGCTATCATGGTGGAGATAGGTTGATTTCAATTCCAAGTAAATATTCCTGAATTCGACAGGAGAACTTATATCTCCCTAGGTGGCTCGTTCATAATGACAACTGCTGGGGATTGTTTCGACTCAGAGGCACAGGTTCTAGTCCTTGCCCAGTCAGAAAAGATTAATCATAACACAGAATGTTCTCTGCATATATATTTTCAAGTTTAAAACTCGATATTAAAACATAAATACATATACAAACTTTACTTAAATCATAGCATCCAGCTATGCAGTAGATATAAGCAAATGTATAATTAGACCAGAGAATATATACTTCAAGTAACCAGAACAACCATTTACTAACCATCATTTAATCTATAGAGCTTGCTTTACTGTGCATGGTCAGCCTCCACAAACACACACACACACGCACAAGCACATACGCGCGCGTGCACACACACACACACACACACACACACACACATATATATATATATATATATATATATACATATATATAACCTTTAGATATCGATTTACAATTTATTATTCAATTAAAGTAATTAAATTAATTACATTGCAATATATTTCTCATGTCAGCAAAACAGTCCACTCCGTTGCTTTAAATGACAAAAATTTTGGTTTTAAACCCCCAAAAAACTGATGTTAAAACGGACATCCATTTAGCGCCCTTTTGAGCGACACCTACGAGGTATTTGGAATCCAGTTCTGAAGCGATGACTAAATCCCCTTTCAGCAAACAATCAAAACGTCCAAATGGAAAATGTCAATAGTCCTTCTCGCTCCGGAGTCAGAGAGTCCTCCATTGCATCGGTTAATCTAGTTTTCCACACTAGTAATTCTTTTCTCACTACTTCTCTTTTGTTTAAAGGTTTAAAGGCCTCTCATGAATGGCCGGGGTGAGGGACAGTGACATTGCCCTATCGAGCAGGACAATGCCCTAGAGACTGACCACATACACATATCAGTGCCCAACCCCATCTCCACCCAAGCTAGGACCAAGGAGGTCCAGGCAGTGGCTGCTTGTGACTCAGCAGATAGACCTATAGGCTCCCCAAAACCCCCATCCTTAGCTCACAAGGATGGTAAGGTTGCAGCAACCAAAGGAACTAACGAGTTTGAGAGGGACCCGAACCCCAGTCTGGAGATCACTTGTCAGGGCCGTTCCCACATCGGCCACCACAACCCTAAGATCAGAAGAATTGTA
>NC_090739.1:15912558-15917558 GCF_036898095.1 Palaemon carinicauda
AAGAAATGAGGAAACAGAGAGAGAGAGAGAGAGAGAGAGAGAGAGAGAGAGAGAGAGAGAGAGAGAGAGAGAGAGAGAGAGAGAGTTGTGTCTCGAACTGACAGCAAACCTCATATAAACAGAGAGAAAAATCATTCAACTCAAGGAAACAAAATATCCAAATCCTTTCCAATTCAGTGGGATGAAAGACCGAATCCAAAATCCATATCAGGAACAAAGAAAAAAAAACCCCGACTTTTACGAGAGTGAAAACAATTAATTTAACGAGCGACTTCCGTGTTATTGTTAACATACACTGTTAAAAATGTGCCGTAAAAAATGGCAGAAATTCTGGAATTAATGTTGCCAGGCATTTACCGTTTTAAAAATATATTGACGTAAAGAAATGATATTACGGTCACATACCGTAAAAAATAATAACAACGGTCACATACCGTAAAAAATAATAACAAAGTAAGGTAAAATTACGGTCGCCTGTATTTTACTGAAATACGGTTGAGAACAGTATATTTTTCATGGAGGAATTCCGATTAAAATTACGGTTTTTTAACAGTGCAGTTATTTAGGGTGATTTGAAAAAATTTTATTTGTGGATTCTTAAGAGATCGTGATAAAAAAAATTCATATCAGCTCTATTTCAATTAGTTAGCAAAAGCCTTCCCCTGGGTATTAGGTCACTGAATTTTTTTATTTATCTTCAATGTTTTCTTTCTCTCCGAGTTCATCATCATATTAGTTCCTTGCATTACATTTTAATTGGTCTTTCTTCTTCACTGTACTTCTTTCTTTACTTTAGCCTCTTCTCTCTCTCTCTCTCTCTCTCTCTCTCTCTCTCTCTCTCTTGGAATTCCAAATATTCATTTATATTGAACATTGTTGCTTTGAAAGAAATCCTATTGACCTCTAACAATGTGCACTTTCAAAAGCCTCGTGTCTCTCGAAGGAAAAATGCATTATAAAAGGTAATTAAAAGAGAGAGACAAGTCTGAGATCGACGTCATCAACAAAGGTGTTGTTAAACTCCAAGTAACAAAGCTTTGGAGCTCATTAATGTTATGGAGAAAAAGAAACAATGCTAAGGAAACCTTTCAACTCGTATATGAATTAATCTGTGTTAATACCAGTCTAAAAATGCACGGATATGCATTCATAATTTGAGAGAGAACATGTGTTATTGCAAGTGACATTTTATTAATAATTTTTATACGAAACTAGTGTACGCAACCCGTCAAAATATTTAGATGTACAAATGCACACGCACCTCCCTCTTACCAGGGTATGACTACTCCCTCTCCCCCCTAACCGAGGGACGGGGAGCTCAGCGTAACCGGAAATATATATATATATATATATATACACATATATATATATACAGTACATATATATGTATATATATATATATATATATATACACACACATTTAGATAATATACATATGTATATAATTTATATATATATATATATATATATATGTATATATATACATATATATATGTATATATAATATAAATATATATATATATATATATATATATCCAGACATTTGCACTATATTATACTGCATAGGGGAGACGCGCGTATCCTCTACAAATCAGGCTACCTTTTTTCCCATAGATGGCGTAACTATGCTCTTCTTTAGATACATTTGTATTTGAGTTCAAGAATTTCAACCAAATAGTCCAATACAATGCCTTGGGAGGACATTTAACAATATGGTGAGACTTGGGAAGCTAACCCCTACACCTTTCCCCCCCTTCTAGCCAACCACCCCCCCCCCCCCCCCAACCCCCGCCACACCCGTTGGACCATGAAGTAAAAGTTGCGATGTTGGTCAACAAGAAAGGAAGCGAGGACGAAGGTTCCAACGAGAATCAGTTCTTAACTTCATGACAGACTGGAGAGGTTTCTCGCTCTATCTTTCCTTTGATGTTTATGATGAGGAATAATTATACACTAAGATTACAATTTTGGGTGGATGCCAATAAACATATTTGTGTAAGTATGTATGTATGTATGTATGTATGTATGTATGTATGTATATATATATATATATATATATACATATATATATATATATATATATATATACATATATATATTTTGAATAGACAACGTCTTGGGGTCATTCAAAATCGAAAATAGCTTCTCTCCGAACAGACTGTCGTCCACATAGTTTTCAGAATAACAGGAAAAATACATTCAAGTTTCTCCAGTTATTATTTGGTGTCGACACGTGTTTCAAATCACTTCATGATTCTTCTTCAAGACTAAATTGGTTGAGTGATGGAATTATACTTTAACATAAAGGCTATGGTGTTGAAAATTTTGATAAAAGAAATATTTGAAAACTCTGAATCTAATTAACAAAAACATTGCAGAGAAAATTCAGGAGCATCGAGACCACAATGTGTCATAAGGAAAGGCACCATTCCAAATGGAATCGAGTCCGGTGTAAAGGTTTCAAGTTACCACCAGTTTCAAACTACCCCCGGTAACTTGAAACCGGTTTCAGATTACCGGGGGGGGGGTTTAGTTTGAAACACGTTTCAAGTTACCCCCTCTGTTTTCAAGTTACCCCCTCATCAGAATTATAAATAATTCATGTGACATCACAAATAAGTATCATGCATTTATTGCTGGTTTCGCAGCAGTAGGCAAAGTAGTTTAATTTTGTATTTAAGACCAAATATTGTGTATTAGTGAGTTATATGTATATACATATAACCTAATGATTGTCTTGACCCTGATCAAAAGCAATTTATTAATCATAAATGATGAGATCCTGCGCAAAACTGAGGGGGGTAGTTTGAAACCAGGGGGGGTAGTATAAAACCGGTTTCAAATTACCCCCGGGGGTAGCTTGAAACCGGTTTCAAGTTACCTCCCGGTAGTCTGAATCCGGTTTCAAACTACCACGGGGGTAAGATTTGGAGGGGGGTAATTTGAAACCGGTACACCGGGATCAATGAGGGAGTGTGTAAGCTTCACAAATTACTCTGATTTGAACAAAAGATGGCGTTCCTAAAGACCCGACTAGTCAATCTGATTGCAAAAAACTGGAATTTTAAGCTTCAACAAACAAGTGGAGATCCTATAAAATCAGTCATGAAGTTCTGTGAAGCCTCTGAAAAATCATTTATGTATTTAAAATTTGATCTTAAATTTTAATTTATATATTACAAAGACTCTAAAGTTTTCATCTATCCATTTTTTTAATTAGTTTTAAAATTTCCAAATATTGTTGTATCATATTTTTAACCACTATAGCCTTATTAAAGTGTAATACTTAACCAATGTAGTCCTGATGAAGAGTCACAGTCACAAAGTGATTCGAAACACGTGCATTTTTCCTGTTATTCTAAAAACTATCTGGAGGACAGTCAGTCCGGAGAGAAGCTATCTTCGATTTTTGAACGCCACCAAGACGTTGTCTAATCATTACAAACGCAGACGAACATGCCCAAGTAATATTATGCATACACACACACACACACACACACACACATAAATATATATATATATATATATATATACATAGTCAACCATATCATTTAAGAAACTACTCTCTCTCTCTCTCTCTCTCTCTCTCTCTCTCTCTCTATATATATATATATATATATATGAATGGAGAAGTATCAATTTAAAAGCCCAAGATAGCAACGACTGGAGAAATCTAACCAAGGCTCTTTGCGTCAATAGGTGTAAGAGATGATGATGATGATGATGATTATATATATATATATATATATATATAATATATATATACATATATATATATGTGTGTGTGTGTGTATATATATATATATCTATATACTTGAATGTTTATAGTATTATATTGTAATGCAAAGTCTTTATTCTCCTAATCAAGTACTGTACATCTTAAGGCTTAACCAGTTTTACGTCTAGTTACAAATAATGGCACAAAAACTTACTTCAAACCCAAAATTTTTCTAAGATTAAGCATTGTAATTACCATCTTCATATTTCATAAGCTGATTTTTTCTGGAGAGAGAGAGAGGGAGAGAGAGAGAGAGAGAGAGAGAGAGAGAGAGAGAAGACGCTTACTTACGTAAGGCGTTTATCACACGGCGCATGCGCCAAGAATGTACGTACATCCAAGAGGAAAAACAATCAAGTTTGATGTTGTATGAAGATGCTATCATCCAGGGATGACTTTCAGTTATCCCTGAAGTTATAAGATCTTGATGCAGGAAAGCGTATTACGTAAATTCCAAGATTCTCTCTCTCTCTCTCTCTCTCTCTCTCTCTCTCTCTCTCGGTCGATGGTCTCCTTTCTTTATTTCAAGTCATCTCTGAAAAGATACATCCAATTCAGGAATGGATTTCAACGAATCACCTTTGCTATCCCCATGCTCATCTACTTTCCAATCCTTTCACTTCCAGAACTTTCAGGTGAAACAGTATATGCTTGCATGCATGTATTCTACATGAACCTGTATACAGTATATATATACTGTATATATGATTTGGCGTCACCATGTAGTGCAAACGTCTTTTTAGATGAAAAAAGAAGTCTTCCATGTACACGGAAGTTGAAATCATTATTGCCGAAGCAGACTAGTCGAGTGTCTCAGTACAGGAGTTTTGAACGAGACTGACATTACGAATTAGTAAAGATACCCTGACACTTGCACGAATTTGTGGCACGCATTGTCACGACTCAAGTCGTGAACTGGCGTGAACTCGTCGTGAACTGGAGTGAACTCGTCATGAACCTGTCGTGACATCGTGGCATGTCGTGACGAGAATTTTGAAATGTTCAAAATTTTGGTCACGACAAAATTTCGTGAACGCGGCGTGAACTATGCGCGAACTGTTCGTGAACTGGTCGAGACGATGCAGGAAGTGCGCAAACTATGCTAAAACTATGCATGAACTCGTCGTGCCAGTTCGTGTCAATGTGGACAGGTGAGCTGTGATTCTGAGGTAATCTTTTTTTTTTTTTTTTCATTTTCCGGTTCGTTCCACAAAATGTCACG
>NC_090739.1:15938025-15963025 GCF_036898095.1 Palaemon carinicauda
CCTGCTTTTCCAACTTAGGGTTGTAGCTTAGCAAGTAATAATAATAAAAATAAAAAAAGGGGGAGGGGGGGGTAGAAAAGGATAACCTGTATATTGATGTTCACATATATTTAATTCTGAGTTTTCCCAGTGATTAAGAGATCTAATTGGTGACTACAAAAAGGGCAACATAAGACCGTGTGAGAACGACATTACTATCATATGCAAACGCTTATAAAAAGAAACAATGATGTCATTACCATATTCTAATTAAGGAATAGCCATATAATTGTGATTCAAAAAAAAAGAGGACAAGTCAACGGGAAACCAATAACGATTGTTTAAATTAACCGAAAATTTAATTCACACGAATAAAAAATTAAATCTAATCTATGCGCATACATAATTATTCTAAGTTCAGAATAGGAGCAGACAAAACTCTCGTACTGGGCAATAATAAATATGAACACCTTAAAAAAAAGGAATTTGCGATGACACCCAAATGATGGTATAAACGCATACAAAAATAAATTTCCCTTTGCATATATATTCTCATGGTCGAGTAATTTCAATATCACTCTGTTTTTGGCTCAATATTTGAAGAAAAATAACCAATCATTTTTTTTTTTGGCGAGACAGATTTGCACAGACTCGCAGGGGTGCCCTTTTAGCTTGGAAACGTTTCCTGAATCGCTGATTGGTTGGACAAGTAATTCTAACCAATCAGCGAGCAGGAAACTTTTTCCGAGCTAAAAGGGCACCGCTGCGAGTCGGTGGCAAATGCGTCTCATTAAAAAAATGAGTATATTATGGTGCGTTCGTGACAAACTTCTCAATTATTATTATTATTATTATTATCATTATTATTATTATTATCATAAGCTAAGCTACAACCCTAGTTGGAAGAGCAGGATGCTATAACCTCAAAGGCTCCAACAGGGAAAAATAGCCCAGTCAGAAATGGAAATAAAGGATATAAACTAAATGACAACTAACAAGCAATCAAAAATAAAATATTTAAGAGCAGTAACAACAACAAAATATCTTTCAAATATAAACTTTAAAAAGATACTTATGTCAGCCTGTTCAAGAAAAAACATTTGAACTTTTGAAGTTAGATAATGGCGAGCTGGTGGAGATGGGTCGATTTCGACTCGAAGTACAAATTCATGAATTCAGGATAGAAAATTAATGCCACGAACAAAGGATTTGGATCAAATTTTACTTAAGCTATTTCAGCCAATAGACTGACGGTTATATCTTTCTCAACACGTATGATTTATAGCTAAGGCCACACTTGGTCTTGGACTATGAAATTATTGTCTCTCTCTCTCTCTCTCTCTCTCTCTCTCTCTCTCTCTCTCTCTCTCCTCTCTCTCTCTCTCTCTCTCTCTTCTCATATATATATTATATATATATATAATATATATATAATATATATATATATACAGAGAGAGAGAGAGAGAGAGAGAGAAAGAGAGAGAGAGATAAACACAATAATTTCTAGGAGAGAGAGAGAGAGAGAGAGAGAGAGAGAGAGAGAGATGAACACAATAATTTCATAGCAAAGGCCACACTTAGTCTTGGACTAGAAATTATTGTGTTTATCTCTCTCTCTCTCTCTCTCTCTCTCTCTCTCTCTCTCTCTCTCATATATATATATATATATATAGAGAGAGAGAGAGAGAGAGAGAGAGAGAGAGAGAGAGAGAGAGCGAGAGAGAGCGAGAGAGAGAGAGAGAGAGAGAGAGAGAGATAAACACAATAATTTCATAGTCCAAGACCAAGTGTGGCCTTAGCTATAAATCATACGTGTTGAGAAAGATATAACCGCCAGTCTATTGGTCGAAATAGCTTCAGTAAAATTTGGATCCAAATCCTTTGTTCGTGGCATTAATTTTCTATCCTGAATTCATGAATTTGTACTTCGAGTCGAAATCGACCCATCTCCACCAGCTCGCCATTATCTAACTTCAAAAGTTCAAATGTTTTTTCTTGAACAGGCTGACATAAGTATCTTTTTAAAGTTTATTTTTGAAAGATCTTTTGTTGTTGTTCCTGCTCCTAAAATATTTTATTTTAATTGCTTATTAATTTTCATATAGTTTATTTCCTTATTTCCTTTTCTCACTGGGCTATTTTTTCCTGTTGGAACCTTTGAGGTTATAACATCTTGCTTTTCCAACTAGGATTGTAGCTCAGCTTATAATAATAATAATAATAATAATAATAATAATAATAATAATAATAATAATAATACTTGAGAAGTTTGTCATGAAACCACCAGACTAATTATTTTTCTTCAAATATTGAGCCAAAAACAGAAAGTGATACAGTATGCTTCGGGAATGGAACAAATCTGCGCCATGACTTCATTTTTCCTACTAAGAAATATTCAACGTAGCAGCTGTATAAAGAGAAATATATAAGAAAGCGTCTTATTCTTAACATGTATCGTTGATTGCATATTGGCAACAGAGTATCTCTCTCTCTCTCTCTCTCTCTCTCTCTCTCTCTCTCTTTCATATTATATATATATATATATATATATATATATATATATATATATGTATGTATATATATATATATATATATATAGAGAGAGAGAGAGAGAGAGAGAGAGAGAGAGAGAGAGATTCTCTGTTGCCAATATGCAATCAACATTACGTGTTAACAATAAATCGCCTCCTTATATATTTCTCTTGATACATCTGCTACGTTGAATATTTCTTAGTAGTAAAAAATAGACATGGCCCAGATTTGCTCAATTCCCGAAGCATACTGTAGGTTCGCATCCTATTCTAGGAAGATGTACAAGACAGAATTATTTCCTTCTCAATAATTATTTCGAAGGTAGAGTGAATTAGACCTTGGTCTATGATTGTGGCTCAATATCTAAGGAAAATGAGAGAGAGAGAGAGAGAGAGAGAGAGAGAGAGAGAGAGAGAGAGAGAGAGATAGTTTATGATTTCAGAGTCGATTTTGGTCTTTAAATCTTTCGGAGACGATTCTGGTCTTCAAACTCTTCCGGAGACGATTCTTGTCTTCAAATTCTTTCGGAGACGAGTCTGGTCCTAAAGTTCATTTTTTAAAACATATGCTACTACAAGATATATTAGTAGGTAGTTATGTTGACAATGAGTTATTCAATGTTAAACGTGTGTGGATTGTGCTTTGGAATCGTATTTGTTTATATTGGAGCCTTCCTCACGAGGCTTAACTTTTCTCACGGAGAGAGAGTTCTTTACGAACGAAACGCTCTGTGTGAGGAATATCTATTATATCTCAACGGAAAGTTGAACACTTTCCAGAACTCGTGGACCTTCAAGATGTTCTCGTGGCTTCTTCCCAAGGCGCCGTGCTTGGAGAACTGCTTTGGAGTTGGAACTGTTGGTTCGAAAACTTCACTTCTACGAAGAGCGGTGAATTTCTGCCCATTTGTTGGAAGAATATGGAGCGCCTTTGAAGGAGTTCAACAATGCGAAAAGACAGTTAATGAAATGAAAAATCAAATAGACCAATTCAACGAGGAGCTGAAATCATACTGGATACTCCCGAGACTGCTTCCGGATTTGGATGCCACGAAACCTATTGTCGTCGACAATGGCGGGATGAATTATCTCTCGCTGATTGGTGCTGCAGCTTGTCTTTTCATCGGGGGCATAATTCTTGCGAAGGGTGTCATGTCTTCTAAGAAAGAGGAATGCAAAGTGGAAGTCCAACGTATCGACAAAGAAACCGAAGCTGATGCTGGTGTACTGGAAGAGACGACAGAAGAAAATCTTGACTCTTTGGAGATCGCTTTGGAAGATTCCTCAAATGAAAAGAACATTTTAGATCCTTTTGCGGGAGTATTCCACCTTTCTTCGGACGAGGATGATTCAGATGGTTTGGAAAGCCAATTCGAAGATTTTTCAGATGAGGAGGAAAGTTCAGAATCTTATGGGTATTTATTAGATTCCTCAGATGATGAAGAAAATACAAAACCATTTGAGATCATATTAAAAGATCATTTAACTGATGAGGAAAATGCGGAATTTTCTGAGATTATTTCTGAAGATTCTTCAGATGATAAAGAAAATTCCGATTCTTTTGAGATCTTATTTGAAGATTCATCAGATGAAGAGGAAAATTCAGATTCTTTTGAGATCTCATTTGAATATGATGAAGAATCAGACAGTGAATCATCTAAAGATTATGAAGAATCAGATAGTGAATCATCAGATAATGAAGAATCAGATAGTGAATCATCAGAAGAATATGAACGTATCGTCAAAAAAACCAAAGCTGATGCTGGTGTACTGGAAGAGACGACAGAAGAAAATCTTGACTCTTTGGAGATCGCTTTGGAAGATTCCTCAAATGAAAAGAAAATTTTAGATCCTTTTGCGGGAGTATTCCACCTTTCTTCAGACGAGGATGATTCAGATGGTTTGGAAAGTCAATTCGAAGATTTTTCAGATGCGGAGGAAAGTTCGGAATCATATGGGTACTTATTAGATTCCTCAGATGATGAAGAAAATTCAAAACCATTTGAGATCGTATTAAAAGATCATTCAACTGATGAGGAAAATGCGGAATTTCCTGAGATTATTTCTGAAGATTCTTCAGATGATAAAGAAAATTTAGATTCTTTTGAGATCTTATTTGAAGATTCATCAGATGAAGAGGAAAATTCAGATTCTTTTGAGATCTCATTTGAACATGATGAAGAATCAGACAGTGAATCATCATCAGATTATGAAATATCAGATAATGAATCATCATATTATGAAGAATCAGATAGTGAATCATCAGAAAATTATGAAGAATCAGATAGTGAATCGGCAGAATATGAAGAATCGGATTGTGAATCATTAGAAGATTATGAAGAATCAGATAGTGAATCATCAGAATATAAAGAATCGGATCGTGAATCATCAGAAGACTATGAAGTATCAGAAAGTGAATCATCTGAAGATTATGAAGAATCAGATAGTGAAACATCAGAATATAAAGAATCGGATCGTGAATCATCAGAAGATTATGAAGTATCAGAAAGTGAATCATCTGAAGATTATGAAGAATCAGATAGTGAATCATCAGAAGATTATGAAGAAACAGATAGTGAATCATCAAAAGATTATAAAGAATCAGACAGTGAAACATCAGAAGATTATGAAAAATCAGATAGTGAATCATCAGAAGATTATGAAGAATCACACAGTGAAACATCAGATGATTATGAAGAATCAGACAGTGAATCATCAGAAGATTATGCAGAATCAGATGGTGAATCATCGGAAGATTATGAAGAATCAGATGGTGAATCATCAGAATATGAAAAATCAGATTGTGAATCATCAGGAGATTATGAAGAATCAGATAGTGAATCATCAGAATATGAAGAATCAGATAGTGAATCATCAGAAGATTATGAAGAAACAGATAGTGAATTGTCAGAAGATTATGAAGAATCAGATAGTGAATCATCAGATAGTGAATCATCAGAAGATTATGAAGAAACAGATAGTGAATCATCAAAAGATTATAAAGAATCAGACAGTGAAACATCAGAAGATTATGAAAAATCAGATAGTGAATCATCAAAAGATTATGAAGAATCACACAGTGAAACATCAGATGATTATGAAGAATCAGACAGTGAATCATCAGAAGATTATGAAGAATCAGATGGTGAATCATCGGAAGATTATGAAGAATCAGATGGTGAATCATCGGAAGATTATGAAGAATCAGACAGTGAACCATCTGATGATTATGAAGAATCATACAGTGAAACATCAGATGGTTATGAAGAATCAGATAGTGAATCATCAGAAAATTATGAAGAATCAGAGAGTGAATCATCAGAATATTATAATGAATCAGATAGTGAATCATCAGAAGATTGTGAAGAATCAGATAGTGAATCATCAAAAGATTATAAAGAATCAGATAGTGAATTATCGGAAGAGTATGGAGAATCAGATAGTGATTCATCAGAATATCATGATGAATCAGATAGTGAATCATCAGAATATTATGAAGAATCAGATAGTGAATCATCGGAATATGATGAATCAGATCGTGAATCATCAGAATATTATGAAGAATCAGATAGTGAAACAGATGATTATGAAGAATCAGATAGTGAATCATCAGAAAATTATGAAGAATCAGAGAGTGAATCATCGGAATATTATAATGAATCAGATAGTGAATCATCAGAATATTATGAAGAATCAGATAGTGAATCATCGGAATATGATGAATCAGATCGTGAATCATCAGAATATTATGAAGAATCAGATAGTGAAACATCAGATGATCATGAAGAATCAGAAGATTACGAAGAATCACAAAATTATGAAGAATTTGAAGATCTTTCTCAACTCATCCAATACCTATTAGCGCAAATGGCCTTAACTCTTCCCCGCAGCAGAAGCCTAAGGAAAAAAGGAAAGAAATCTAAAGGTAGTATACCATTGTCCGATAAGAATAAAGGATCAAAAGTTAGTAAAAAATCCAAAGACGACACAATAGATGATGGTCGCTGCAAAGGGAGATGTTCTACTTACCTAAACCTATGGAAGGTTCCAGGACTGCCTTAAGCAAAAGCAATAGAAAAAAATTGAATACAAAACACAAAATTTAAAACTGAAAAATAGACATATAAAACTTGGAAAAAGAAAAAAAAATATATAAAAATTGAAAAACCAAAAAAAATATAAAACAAAATATATATATATATATATATATATATATATATATATATATATATATATATAAAAATTAAAAAAAAAAAAGTATGACTTCTTCTACTCTGATGGTAGCTGCAGTTGCTTCCAAGTCTACTTAGTATACCCAAGGGATATTCTACAAATGGGCTCAACCGAGGGAAGAAGTCGGACTTGCTCTAGTATGCTTTGTCTCTTGATGAAGATTCACCTGTACTGTTTCTTCATCAAGTGGACAAATGCAGAAAAACAAGTCTGAAATCTTCTACTCTGCTGTTCTCAGCTGCAGTTGCTTCCCAGTCTATTCTGGATACCTAAAATATATTCTACAAATGGACTCAACAGAGGGAAGAAGTCTGACTCGCTCTAGTATGCTTTGCTCCTTGATGAAGATTCACTTGTACTGTTTCTTCATCAAGTGGACAAATGCAGAAAAACAAGTCTGAAATCTTCTACTCTGCTGTTCTCAGCTGCAGTTGCTTCCCAATCTATTCACAATCCCTAAAATATATTCTACAAATGGACTCAACAGAGGGAAGAAGTCTGACTCGCTCTAGTATGCTTTGCTCCTTGATGAAGATTCACTTGTACTGTTTCTTCATCAAGTGGACAAATGCAGAAAAACAAGTCTGAATTCTTCCACTGTGCTGTTCTCAGCTGCAGTTGCTTCCCAATCTATTCACAATCCCTAAAATATATTCTACAAATGGACTCAACAGAGGGAAGAAGTCGAACTTGCTCTTGTATGCTTTGTCTATTGATGAAGATTCACTTGTACTGTTTCTTCATCAAGTGGACAAATGCAGAAAAACAAGTCTGAATACTTCTACTCTGCTGTTCTCAGCTGCAGTTGCTTCCCAATCTATTCACAATCCCTAAAATATATTCTACAAATGGACTCAACAGAGGGAAGAAGTCTGACTCGCTCTAGTATGCTTTGCTCCTTGATGAAGATTCACTTGTACTGTTTCTTCATCAAGTGGACAAATGCAGAAAAACAAGTCTGAATTCTTCCACTGTGCTGTTCTCAGCTGCAGTTGCTTCCCAATCTATTCACAATCCCTAAAATATATTCTACAAATGGACTCAACAGAGGGAAGAAGTCGGACTTGCTCTTGTATGCTTTGTCTATTGATGAAGATTCACTTGTACTGTTTCTTCATCAAGTGGACAAATGCAGAAAAACAAGTCTGAAATCTTCTACTCTGCTGTTCTCAGCTGCAGTTGCTTCCCAATCTATTCACAATCCCTAAAATATATTCTACAAATGGACTCAACAGAGGGAAGAAGTCTGACTCGCTCTAGTATGCTTTGCTCCTTGATGAAGATTCACTTGTACTGTTTCTTCATCAAGTGGACAAATGCAGAAAAACAAGTCTGAATTCTTCCACTGTGCTGTTCTCAGCTGCAGTTGCTTCCCAATCTATTCACAATCCCTAAAATATATTCTACAAATGGACTCAACAGAGGGAAGAAGTCGGACTTGCTCTTGTATGCTTTGTCTATTGATGAAGATTCACTTGTACTGTTTCTTCATCAAGTGGACAAATGCAGAAAAACAAGTCTGAAATCTTCTACTCTGCTGTTCTCAGCTGCAGTTGCTTCCCAATCTATTCACAATCCCTAAAATATATTCTACAAATGGACTCAACAGAGGGAAGAAGTCGGACTTGCTCTTGTATGCTTTGTCTCTTGATGAAGATTCACTTGTACTGTTTCTTCATCAAGTGGACAAATGCAGAAAAACAAAGTCTGAAATCTTCTACTCTGCTGTTCTCAGCTGCAGTTGCTTGCTAATCTATTCACGATACCTAAAATATATTCTACAAATGGACTCAACAGAGGGAAGAAGTCGGACTTGCTCTTGTATGCTTTGTCTCTTGATGAAGATTCACTTGTACTGTTTCTTCGTCAAGTGGACAAATGCAGAAAAACAAGTCTGAATTCTTCTACTCTGGTGTTCTCAACTGCAGTTGCTTGCTAATCTATTCACGATACCTAAAATATATTCTACAAATGGACTCAACAGAGGGAAGAAGTATGACTTGCTCTAGTATGCTTTGTCTCTTGATGAAGATTCACCTGTACTGTTTCTTCATCAAGTGGACAAATGCAGAAAAACAAGTCTGAAATCTTCTACTCTGCTGTTCTCAGCTGCAGTTGCTTCCTAATCTATTCATGGTACCTAAAATATATTCTACAAATGGACTCAACAGAAGGAGGAAGTATGACTTGCTCTAGTATGCTTTGTCTCTTGATGAAGATTCACCTGTACTGTTTCTTCGTCAAGTGGACAAATGCAGAAAAACAAGTCTGAATTCTTCTACTCTGGTGTTCTCAACTGCAGTTGCTTGCTAATCTATTCACGGTACCTAACATATATTCTAAAAATGGACTTAACAGAGGGAAAAAGTCGGACTTGCTCTAGTATGCTTAGCTCCTTGATGAAGATTCACTTGTACTGTTTCTTCATCAAGTGGAAAAATGCAGAAAAACAAGTCTGAATTCTACTACTCTGCTGTTCTCAGCTGCAGTTGCTTCCCAATCTATTCACAATCCCTAAAATATATTCTACAAATGGACTCAACAGAGGGAAGAAGTCGGACTTGCTCTTGTATGCTTTGTCTCTTGATGAAGATTCACTTGTACTGTTTCTTCATCAAGTGGAGAAATGCAGAAAAACAAAGTCCGAAATCTTCTATTCTTCTGTTCTCAGCTGCAGTTGCTTGCTAATCTATTCACGGTACCTAAAATATATTCTACAAATGGACTCAACAGAGGGAAGAAGTATGACTTGCTCTAGTATGCTTTGTCTCTTGATGAAGATTCACCTGTACTCTTTCTTCGTCAAGTGGAAAAATGCAGAAAAACAAGTCTGAATTCTTCTACTCTGCTGTTCTCAGCTGCAGTTGCTTGCTAATCTATTCACGGTACCTAAAATATATTCTACAAATGGACTCAACAGAGGGAGGAAGTATGACTTGCTCTAGTATGCTTTGTCTCTTGATGAAGATTCACCTGTACTGTTTCTTCGTCAAGTGGACAAATGCAGAAAAACAAGTCTGAATTCTTCTACTCTGCTGTTCTCAGCTGCAGTTGCTTGCTAATCTATTCATGGTACCTAAAATATATTCTACAAATGGACTCAACAGAGGGAAGAAGTATGACTTGCTCTAGTATGCTTTGTCTCTTGATGAAGATTCACCTGTACTGTTTCTTCGTCAAGTGGACAAATGCAGAAAAACAAGTCTGAATTCTTCTACTCTGCTGTTCTCAGCTGCAGTTGCTTGCTAATCTATTCATGGTACCTAAAATATATTCTACAAATGGACTCAACAGAGGGAAGAAGTATGACTTGCTCTAGTATGCTTTGTCTCTTGATGAAGATTCACCTGTACTGTTTCTTCGTCAAGTGGACAAATGCAGAAAAACAAGTCTGAATTCTTCTACTCTGCTGTTCTCAGCTGCAGTTGCTTGCTAATCTATTCATGGTACCTAAAATATATTCTACAAATGGACTCAACAGAGGGAGGAAGTATGACTTGCTCTAGTATGCTTTGTCTCTTGATGAAGATTCACCAGTACTGTTTCTTCATCAAGTGGACAAATGCAGAAAAACAAGTCTGAAATCTTCTACTCTGCTGTTCTCAGCTGCAGTTGCTTCCTAATCTATTCACAATCCCTAAAATATTTTCTACAAATGGACTCAACAGAGGGAAGAAGTCGGACTTGCTCTAGTATGCTTTGTCTCTTGATGAAGATTCACTTGTACTGTTTCTTCATCAAGTGGACAAATGCAGAAAAACCAGTCTGAAATCTTCTACTCTGCTGTTCTCAGCTGCAGTTGCTTCCTAATCTATTCACAATCCCTAAAATATATTCTACAAATGGACTCAACAGAGGGAAGAAGTCTGACTTCCTCTAGTATGCTTTGTCTCTTGATGAAGGTTCACCTGTACTGTTTCTTCGTCAAGTGGACAAATGCAGAAAAACAAGTCTGAATTCTTCTACTCTGCTGTTCTCAGCTGCAGTTGCTTGCTAATCTATTCACGGTACCTAGCATATATTCTACAAATGGACTCAACAGAGGGAGGAAGTATGACTTGCTCTAGTATGCTTTGTCTCTTGACGAAGATTCACCAGTACTGTTTCTTCATCAAGTGGACAAATGCAGAAAAACAAGTCTGAAATCTTCTACTCTGCTGTTCTCAGCTGCAGTTGCTTCCTAATCTATTCACAATCCCTAAAATATTTTCTACAACTGGACTCAACAGAGGGAAGAAGTCGGACTTGCTCTAGTATGCTTTGTCTCTTGATGAAGATTCACTTGTGCTGTTCCTTCATCAAGTGGACAAATGCAGAAAAACAAGTCTGAATTCTTCTACTCTGCTGTTCTCAGCTGCAGTTGCTTCCCAATCAATTCACGATACCTAACATATATTCTAAAAATGGACTTAACAGAGGGAAAAAGTCGGACTTGCTCTAGTATGCTTAGCTCCTTGATGAAGATTCACTTGTACTGTTTCTTCATCAAGTGGACAAATGCAGAAAAACAAGTCTGAATTCTTCTACTCTGCTGTTCTCAGCTGCAGTTGCTTGCTAATCTATTCACGGTACCTAAAATATATTCTACAAATGGACTCAACAGAGGGAAGAAGTCGGACTTGCTCTTGTATGCTTTGTCGCTTGATGAAGATTCACTTGTACTGTTTCTTCATCAAGTGGAGAAATGCAGAAAAACAAAGTCTGAAATCTTCTATTCTTCTGTTCTCAGCTGCAGTTGCTTGCTAATCTATTCACGGTACCTAAAATATATTCTACAAATGGACTCAACAGAAGGAGGAAGTATGACTTGCTCTAGTATGCTTTGTCTCTTGATGAAGATTCACCTGTACTGTTTCTTCGTCAAGTGGAAAAATGCAGAAAAACAAGTCTGAATTCTTCTACTCTGCTGTTCTCAGCTGCAGTTGCTTGCTAATCTATTCACGGTACCTAAAATATATTCTACAAATGGACTCAACAGAGGGAGGAAGTATGACTTGCTCTAGTATGCTTTGTCTCTTGATGAAGATTCACCTGTACTGTTTCTTCGTCAAGTGGACAAATGCAGAAAATCAAGTCTGAATTCTTCTACTCTGCTGTTCTCAGCTGCAGTTGCTTGCTAATCTATTCACGGTACCTAAAATATATTCTACAAATGGACTCAACAGAGGGAAGAAGTCAGACTTGCTCTTGTATGCTTTGTCGCTTGATGAAGATTCACCTGTACTGTTTCTTCGTCAAGTGGACAAATGCAGAAAATCAAGTCTGAATTCTTCTACTCTGCTGTTCTCAGCTGCAGTTGCTTGCTAATCTATTCACGGTACCTAAAATATATTCTACAAATGGACTCAACAGAGGGAAGAAGTCTGACTTCCTCTAGTATGCTTTGTCTCTTGATGAAGATTCACCTGTACTGTTTCTTCGTCAAGTGGACAAATGGAGAAAAACAAGTCTGAATTCTTCTACTCTGCTGTTCTCAGCTGCAGTTGCTTGCTAATCTATTCACGGTACCTAAAATATATTCTACAAATGGACTCAACAGCGGGAGGAAGCATGACTTGCTCTAGTATGCTTTGTCTCTTGATGAAGATTCACCTGTACTGTTTCTTCGTCAAGTGGACAAATGCAGAAAAACAAGTCTGAATTCTTCTACTCTGCTGTTCTCAGCTGCAGTTGCTTGCTAATCTATTCACGGTACCTAAAATATATTCTACAAATGGACTCAACAGAGGGAGGAAGTATGACTTGCTCTAGTATGCTTTGTCTCTTGATGAAGATTCACCTGTACTGTTTCTTCGTCAAGTGGACAAATGCAGAAAAACAAGTCTGAAATCTTCTACTCTGCTGTTCTCAGCTGCGGTTGCTTCCCAATCGATTCACGATACCTAAAATATATTCTAAAAATGGACTCAACAGAGGGAAAAAGTCGGACTTGCTCTAGTATGCTTTGTCTCTTGATGAAGATTCACTTGTACTGTTTCTTCATCAAGTGGACAAATGCAGAAAAACAAGTCTGAAATCTTCTACTTTGCTGTTCTCAGCTGCAATTGCTTCCCAATCTATTCACGATACCTAACATATATTCTAAAAATGGACTTAACAGAGGGAAAAAGTCGGACTTGCTCTAGAATGCTTAGCTCCTTGATGAAGATTCACTTGTACTGATTCTACGTCAAGTAGACAAATGCAGAAAAACAAAGTCTGAATTCTTCTACTCTGCTATTTTCAGCTGCAGTTGCTTCCCAATCTATTCAGAACACCTATAATATATTCTACAAATGAACTCAACGGAGGGAAGAAGTCGTACTTGCTCTAGTATACTTAGTCTCTTGAGGAAGATTCACTTGTGCTGATTCTTCGTCAAGTGGACAAATGCAGAAAAACAAGTCTAAATTCTTCTACTCTGCTGTTCTCAGCTGCAGTTGCTTCCCAATCTATTCAGAGCACTTATAATATATTCTACAAATGAACTCAACGGAGGGAAGAAGTCGTACTTGCTCTAGTATACTTAGTCTCTTGAGGAAGATTCACTTGTGCTGATTCTTCGTCAAGTGGACAAATGCAGAAAAACAAGTCTAAATTCTTCTACTCTGCTGTTCTCAGCTGCAGTTGCTTCCCAATCTATTCAGAACACCTATAATATATTCTACAAATGAACTCAACGGAGGGAAGAAGTCGTACTTGCTCTAGTAAACTTAGTCTCTTGAGGAAGATTCACTTGTGCTGATTCTTCGTCAAGTGGACAAATGCAGAAAAACAAGTCTAAATTCTTCTACTCTGCTGTTCTCAGCTGCAGTTGCTTCCCAATCTATTCAGAACACCTATAATATATTCTACAAATGAACTCAACGGAGGGAAGAAGTCGTACTTGCTCTAGTATACTTAGTCTCTTGAGGAAGATTCACTTGTGCTGATTCTTCGTCAAGTGGACAAATGCAGAAAAACAAGTCTAAATTCTTCTACTCTGCTGTTCTCAGCTGCAGTTGCTTCCCAATCTATTCAGAACACCTATAATATATTCTACAAATGAACTCAACGGAGGGAAGAAGTCGTACTTGCTCTAGTATACTTAGTCTCTTGAGGAAGATTCACTTGTGCTGTTTCTTCGTCAAGTGGACAAATGCAGAAAAACAAGTCTAAATTCTTCTACTCTGCTGTTCTCAGCTGCAGTTGCTTCCTAATCTATTCAGGATACCTAAAATATATTCTACAAATGAACTCAACAGAGGGAAGAAGTCGGACTTGCTCTAGTATGCTTTGTCTCTTGAAGAAGATTCACTTGTGCTGATTCTTCGTCAAGTGGACAAATGCAGAAAAACAAGTCTAAATTCCTCTACTCTGCTGTTCTCAGCTGCAGTTACTTCCCAATCTATTCAGAACACCTATAATATATTCTACAAATGAACTCAACGGAGGGAAGAAGTCGTACTTGCTCTAGTATACTTAGTCTCTTGAGGAAGATTCACTTGTGCTGATTCTTCGTCAAGTGGACAAATGCAGAAAAACAAGTCTAAATTCTTCTACTCTGCTGTTCTCAGCTGCAGTTGCTTCCCAATCTATTCAGAACACCTATAATATATTCTACAAATGAACTCAACGGAGGGAAGAAGTCGTACTTGCTCTAGTATACTTAGTCTCTTGAGGAAGATTCACTTGTGCTGTTTCTTCGTCAAGTGGACAAATGCAGAAAAACAAGTCTAAATTCTTCTACTCTGCTGTTCTCAGCTGCAGTTGCTTCCTAATCTATTCAGGATACCTAAAATATATTCTACAAATGAACTCAACAGAGGGAAGAAGTCGGACTTGCTCTAGTATGCTTTGTCTCTTGAAGAAGATTCACTTGTGCTGATTCTTCGTCAAGTGGACAAATGCAGAAAAACAAGTCTAAATTCTTCTACTCTGCTGTTCTCAGCTGCAGTTGCTTCCCAATCTATTCAGGATACCTTAAATATATTCTACAAATGAACTCAACGGAGGGAAGAAGTCGTACTTGCTCTAGTATGCTTAGTCTATTGATGAAGATTCACCTGTACTGTTTCTTCGTCAAGTGGACAAATGCAGAAAAACAGGTCTAAATTCTTCTACTCTGCTATTCTCAGCTGCAGTTGCTTCCCAATCTATTCTGGATACCTAAAATATATTCTACAAATGGACTCAACAGAGGGAGAGTCTGACTTGCTCTTGTATGCTTTGTCTTTTAATGAAAATTAACTTGTACGGTTTCTCCATTAAGTGGACAAAGGCATAAAAACAAGTCTAACTTGTCATCTGCTGTGCTCAGCTGCAATTACTTCCCAATCTATTTTCTTCATTTAAGGGATATTCTACAAATGGATTAAACAGAGGAAGTTTTGACCTCTACACCTTCCCCTTTTGACCTCTTCAACCTTCCCCTTTTGACCTCTACAACCTTCCCTTTTTGACCTATCCAACCTTCCCCTTTTGACCTCTACAACCTTCCCCTTTTGACCTCTTTAACCTTCACCTTTTGACCTCTACAACCTTCCCCTTTTGGCCTCTATAACCTTTCCATTTTGACCTAAACAGCCTTCCCTATAACCTTCCCCTTTTGACCTCTACAGCCTTTCCCTTTTGACCTATACAACCTTCCCCTTTTAATCTCAACAACCTTTCCCTTTTGACCTATACAACCTTCCCCCTTTTGACCTCTACAACCTTCCCCTCTTGACCTGTACAACCTTCCCCTTTTGACCTCTATAACCTTTCCATTTTGACCTAAACAGCCTTCCCTATAACCTCCCCCTTTTGACCTCTACAGCCTTTCCCTTTTGACCTATACAACCTTCCCCTTTTGATCTCAACAACCTTTCAATTTTGACCTATACAACCTTACCCCTTTTGACCTCTACAACCTTCCCCTTTTGACCTGTACAACCTTCCCCTTTTGACCTCTATAACCTTTCCCTTTTGACCTAAACAACCTTCCCTATAACCTTCCCCTTTTGACCTCTACAGCCTTTACCTTTTGACTTATACAACCTTCCCCTTTAGATCTCAACAACCTTTTCCTTTTGACCTATACAACCTTCCCCTTTTGACCTCTTAAACCTTCCCCTTTTGACCTCTTAAACCTTCTCCTTTTGGCCTCTATAACCTTTCCATTTTGACCTAAACAACCTTCCCCTTTTGACATTTACAGCCTTTCCCTTTTGACATTTACAGCCTTTCCCTTTTGACCTATACAACCTTCCCCTTTTGACCTATACAACCTTCCTCTTTTGACCTCTACAACCTTCCCCTTTTGACTTCTATAACCTTCCCCTTTTGACCTCTACAACCTTCCCCTTTTGACCTAAACAACCTTCCCTATAACCTTCCCCTTTTGACCTCTACAGCCTTTACCTTTTGACCTATACAACCTTCCCCTTTAGATCTCAACAACCTTTCCCTTTTGACCTATACAACCTTCCCCTTTTGACCTCTTAAACCTTCCCATTTTGACCTCTTTAACCTTCTCCTTTTGGCCTCTATAACCTTTCCATTTTGACCTAAACAACCTTCCCCTTTTGACATTTACAGCCTTTCCCTTTTGACATTTACAGCCTTTCCCTTTTGACCTATACAACCTTCCCCTTTTGACCTATACAACCTTCCTCTTTTGACCTATACAACCCTCCCCTTTTTTCTTCTATAACCTTCCCCTTTTGACCTCTACAACCTTCCCCTTTTGACCTAACAACCTTCCCTATAACCTTCCCCTTTTGACCTATACAACCTTTCCCTTTTGATCTCAACAACCTTTCCCTTTTGACCTATACACCCTACCCTTTGACCTCTACACCTTCCCCTTTTGACCTCTATAACCTTCCCCTTTTGACCTCTACAACCTTCCCCTTTAAACCTCTTTAACTTTCCCCTTTTGACCTCTACAACCTTCCCCTTTTGGCCTCTTTAACTTTTCTATTTTGACCTAAACAGACTTCCCTATAACCTTCCCCTTTTGACCTCTATAGCCTTTCCCTTTTGACCTATACAACCTTCCCCTTTTGATCTCAACAATTTTTCCCTTTTGACCTATACAACCTTCCCCTTTTGACCTCTACAACCTTCCCATTTTGGCCTCTATAACCTTTCCCTTTTGACCTCTACAACCTTCCCATTTTGGCCTCTATAACCTTCCCCTTTTGACCTCTACAGCCGTTACCTTTAGACCTATACAACCTTTCCCTTTTGACGTATACAACCTTCCCCTTTTGACCTCTACAATCTTCCTCTTTTAACCTCTACAAACTTCCCCTTTTGACCTCTTAAACCTTCCCCTTTTGACCTCTTAAACCTTCTCCTTTTGGCCTCTATAACCTTTCCATTTTGACCTAAACTACATTCCCTATAAACTTCCCCTTTTGACCTCTACAGCCTTCCCCTTTTGACTTATACAACCTTCCCCTTTTGATCTCAACAACCTTTCAATTTTGACCTATACAACCTTCCTCTTTTGACCTCTACAACCTTCCCTATAACCTTCCCCTTTTTACCTCTACAGCCTTTCCCTTTTGACCAATACAACCTTTCCCTTTTGATCTCAACAACCTTTCCCTTTTGACCTATACAACCTTCCCTTTTGACCTCTACACCTTCCACTTTTGACCTCTATAACCTTCCCCTTTTGACCTTTACAACCTTCCCCTTTTGACCTCTTTAACCTTCACCTTTTGACCACTACAACCTTCCCCTTTTGGCCTCTATAACCTTTCCCTTTTGACCTAAACGGCCTTCCCTATAACCTTCCCCTTTTGACCTCTACAGCCTTTTCCTTTTGACCTTTACAACCTTCCCCTTTTGATCTCAACAACCTTTCCCTTTTGACCTAAACAACCTTCCCCTTTTTAACCTCTTCAACCTTCCCCTTTTGACCTCTACAATCTTACCCTTTTGACCTAAACAACCTTCCCTATAATCTTCCCCTTTTGACCTCTACAGCCTTTACCTTTTGACCTATACAACCTTCATCTCTTGACCTCTACAGCCTTTCCCTTTTGAACAATACAACCTTCCCCTTTTAACCTCTATAACCATCCCCTTTTCACCTCTTAAACCTTCCCCTTTTGACCTCTCAAACCTTCTCCTTTTGGCCTCTATAACCTTTCCATTTTGACCTAAACAACCTTCCCTATAACCTTCCCCTTTTGACCTCTACAGCCTTTCCCTTTTGACCTATACAACCTTCCCCTTTAGATCTCAACAACCTTTCCATTTTGACCTATACAACCTTCCCCTTTTGACCTCTACAACCTTCCTCTTTTGACCTCTATAACCTTCCCCTTTTGACCTCTACAACCTTCCCCTTTTGACTTCCCCTTTTGACTTCTACACCCTTTCCCTTTTGACCTATACAACCTTTCCCTTTTGATCTCAACAACCTTTCCCTTTTGACCTATACAACCTTCCCTTTTGACCTCTACAACCTTCCCCTTTTGACCTCTATAACCCTCCCCTTTTGACCTCTACAACCTTCCCCTTTTGACCTCTTTAACCTTCCCCTTTTGACCTCTACAACCTTCCCCTTTTGGCCTCTATAACCTTCCCCTTTTGTCTACAGCCTTTCCCTTTTGACCAATACAATCTTCCCCTTTTGATCTCTACAGCCTTTCCCTTTTGACCTATACAACCTTCCCCTTTTGATCTCAACAACCTTTCTCTTTTGACCAATACAACCTTCCCCTTTTGACCTATACAACTTTCCCCTTTTGACATCTACAACCTTACCCTTTTGATCTCTACAGCCTTTCCCTTTTGACCTATACAATTTTCCCCTTTTGATCTCAACAACCTTTCCCTATTGACCCATACAGCCTTCCCCTTTTGACCTCTACACCTTCACCTTTTGACCTCTACAACCTTCACTTTTTGGCCTCTATAACCTTTCCCTTTTGACCTAAACAACCTTTCCTATAACCTTCCCCTTCTGACCTATACAACCTTCCCCTTTTGATCTCAACAACCTTTCCCTTTTGACCTATACAACCTTCCCCTTTTGACCTATACAACCTTCCCCTTTTGACCTCTACAACCTTCTTTTGACCTCTACAACCTTTCCCTTTTGATCTATACAACCTTCCCCCTCTGACCTCTACAACCTTCCCTTTTGACCTCTACAGCCGTTACCTTTTGACCTATACAACCTTTCCCTTTTGACGTATACAAACTTCCCCTTTTGACCTCTACAATCTTCCTCTTTTAACCTCTACAACCTTCCCCTTTTGACCTCTTAAACCTTCCCCTTTTGACCTCTTAAACCTTCTCCTTTTTGCCTCTATATCCTTTCCATTTTGACCTAAACTACATTCCCTATAAACTTCCCCTTTTGACCTCTACAGCCTTCCCCTTTTGACTTATACAACCTTCCCCTTTTGATCTCAACAACCTTTCAATTTTGACCTATACAACCTTCCCCTTTTGACCTCTACAACCTTCCCCTTTTTACCTCTACAGCCTTTCCCTTTTGACCTATACAACCTTTCCCTTTTGATCTCAACAACCTTTCCCTTTAGACCTATACAACCTTCCCTTTTGACCTCTACACCTTCCCCTTTTGACCTCTATAACCTTCCCATTTTGACCTCTATAACCTTCCCATTTTGACCTCTTTAACCTTCCCCTTTTGACCTCTACAACCTTCCCCTTTTGACCTCTTTAACCTTCACCTTTTGACCTCTACAACCTTCCCCTTTTGGCCTCTATAACCTTTCCCTTTTGACCTAAACGGCCTTCCCTATAACCTTCCCCTTTTGACCTCTACAGCCTTTTCCTTTTGACCTTTACAACCTTCCCCTTTTGATCTCAACAACCTTTCCTTTTTGACCTAAACAACCTTCCCCTTTTCAACCTCTACAACCTTACCCTTTTGACCTCTACAATCTTACCCTTTTGACCTAAACAACCTTCCCTATAATCTTCCCCTTTTGACCTCTACAGCCTTTACCTTTTGACCTATACAACCTTCATCTCTTGACCTCTACAGCCTTTCCCTTTTGACCTATACAACCTTCCCCTTTTAACCTCTATAACCATCCCCTTTTCACCTCTTAAACCTTCCCCTTTTGACCTCTCAAACCTTCTCCTTTTGGCCTCTATAACATTTCCATTTTGACCTAAACAACCTTCCCTATAACCTTCCCCTTTTGACCTCTACAGCCTTTCCCTTTTGACCTATACAACCTTCCCCTTTAGATCTCAACAACCTTTCCCTTTTGACCTATACAACCTTCCCCTTTTGACCTCTACAACCTTCCTCTTTTGACCTCTATAACCTTCCCCTTTTGACCTCTACAACCTTCCCCTTTTGACTTCTACAGCCTTTCCCTTTTGACCTATACAACCTTTCCCTTTTGATCTCAACAACCTTTCCCTTTTGACCTATACAACCTTCCCTTTTGACCTATATAACCTTCCCCTTTTGATCTCTATAACCCTCCCCTTTTGACCTCTACAACCTTCCCCTTTTGACCTCTTTAACCTTCCCCTTTTGACCTCTACAACCTTCCCCTTTTGGCCTCTATAACCTTTCCATTTTGACCTAAACAGCCTTTCATATAACCTTCCCCTTTTGATCTCTACAGCCTTTCCCTTTTGACCTATACAACCTTCCCCTTTTGATCTCAACAACCTTTCTCTTTTGACCAATACAACCTTCCCCTTTTGATCTCAACAACCTTTCTCTTTTGACCAATACAACTTTCCCCTTTTGACATCTACAACCTTCCCCTTTTGATCTCTACAGCCTTTCCCTTTTGACCTATACAATTTTCCCCTTTTGATCTCAACAACCTTTCCCTTTTGACCCATACAGACTTCCCCTTTTGACCTCTACACCTTCACCTTTTGACCTCTACAACCTTCACTTTTTGGCCTCTATAACCTTTCCCTTTTGACCTAAACAACCTTTCCTATAACCTTCCCCTTCTGACCTATACAACCTTCCCCTTTTGATCTCAACAACCTTTCCCTTTTGACCTATACAACCTTCCCCTTTTGACCTCTACAACCTTCCTCTTTTGACCTCTATAACCTTCCCCTTTCCATCACCGCCCAATGCCATTTTGTCCTGATCCAGTGAAAACATTGTGGATGATATTGGCATTTCCACTTCATCACATGTCGTAAAAGAGGGCCGCCGAGGCATACATTTATGATGTCTACAGGAACCAAGCAAGGACAACCTGCTATTGATATTGTACAGAATGTTGCTCGCTTAGGAAAGAAAAAATCTCAAGCTCTTATTGGTAGGTTCATTTTAATAAATATAAAAAATCTTGGTTTAAAATGATTATTAGTATGTCTATACATTACTATCTATTTCTTGAACAAAGTAGATGCTCCTAACCCTATTTTAATTTTTTTCTAGGTATACACAACTTTAGTGGTCCTAACTGGGATGGAAAGTTTATGGGAATATCAAAGGCAACATGGGTGAAACGTTTCATCGTTTTAGGTGAAAATGATCAAATCATCAAAACACTAACGGCCCTTGGAACAATTAAAATGCCTACAATGACTGGAGAAACCTTACCAGAAGTGATAAAATCACTAGAAGTCTTCACCTGCAAAGATTATAGACCTTCCTGAGGCTCCAAAAATCCTTGCACTTAGATGGAGACTTTTCAGGACAAAGAACCTAGAGGAAGAAAACCTACCCCCAACCCGACCTGCTCTCCTACAAAACATACTCCGAGTGAACTATGTCTGTACCAGGGATAAGTCTTATACTGTAAACTTGCCAGCATTACCAGATATCACTGAAAATGGGTGGAAAATAGTTTCCAAAAGATACTTCCCTATAATGACTACAAAACTCCCTGCTACTAAGACTGTCTTAGAACTGACTAAGTGTGGATGTAAGAAAGGATGCACATCCAAGCATTGCAGTTGTATGAAGAATGAGTTACCCTGCACACCATTATGCTAATATTATTATGATGATTGTGATAATAGGGAGAAGTCATCGGAGAGCCATGATGATGATGATGGACATGAGATTTATTAGAAATCTATTGGAAAATTTATGAGTAAATGTTTGCTGTAAACTATTATGTTTCATTTAACATAGGTTTTAAATTAACTTCATATTTTATAATACATGTGATAAAATATTGATATAAACTAATTTCATTTTCAAGCGAATAATAACTTTTTTCCATACTTAGAAAAATATATCTACATTGGTGTGAGCGACATTCAATGAGGCATCTATATGTTATTTCAGGCTATTTCAAGATCCAAGATTGATAAATGATGTAGTTATGAGGTAAAAATTAAAATAGATTCCATAAGGACACCAATTAGAATTAAATGAGCTATCAAACACCATGTAGGTGAAAATTGATTGGTGTCGAATATATGGTCCACGATGGCTTTTTTAATTTCCCGGAAAATGGGAATTGTTAGGTAAAATAATAGCTATTTTTTGGCTATTTTAGCCCATTTTCAGCCCATTTATTGCTCTATAGGTGATTAATAGTCATTAAATTAATGATAAGATAATTTAGCGTAATCAGGACATTAATACGAACAAAATGAGCTATCAACTACCTCTGTACGTGAAAATTGATTTTTGCCGAAATTTTGGTCCGGTGGGCACTTTCCCCACACCCCCATAAAGGGGGGGGGGGAGTTCTAGGTCGAAAAATTGGAACCCTCATATTTATGGATATTTGGGGTTCTAATGAAGCTATATAAGCAAAATCAATTTGCAGCCCATTCCCGCAAGATTACATAACTACCCTGACTAATATGTTGTGGGCTAATGTTTGACGAAATATGAGAGAGAGAGAGAGAGAGAGAGAGAGAGAGAGAGAGAGAGAGAGAGAGAGAAGTAATATGAGTGTGAACGAGACACAGAAAACTACCTTAATATACTTTTCAACTATTGGATATTTCAGGGACACTTCGTTCTTATGGACCGTGTGTTGACACAGGTTCAAGTGTGGAATTGGTATCGCTAGACTGCGCTAGCAGACAACCAGGAATGCGTACCATTCAAGAATTCCTGTAAAAGGCATCTATAGTCAATTCTGTTTAGTGAGGCAGATTTGCACAGACTCGCAAGGACTCAAGAATTCCTGTAAAAGGCATCTATAGTCAATTCTGTTTAGTGAGGCAGATTTGCACAGACTCGCGAGGATTCAAGAATTCCTGTAAAACGCATCTATAGTCAATTCTGTTTAGTGAGGCAGATTTGCACAGACTCGCAAAGGGTGCCCTTTTAGCTCGGAAAAGTTTCCAGATCGCTGATTGGTAGGTCAACATAATTCTAACCAATTAGAGAGCAAGAAACTTTCCCGAGCTAAACGGGCACCGCTCTGAGTCGGTGCAAATGCGCCTCATTTAAAAAAAATGAGTATAGTTACAATCTTCCAATTGTAAATTTAGTAAATGAGACAATAGTGACAGCAAATTATTTTCCATGGATTAGAAAACACCTGTAGCTATATTTCTCTCCTTCTTTGCAATGGGGTTTAGGGGATTATGAGTGTTACTTGTAAGATTATATCTTTTTTTTCCGAAATAATCCGGCTGTTTCATTTTCCTAATTACATCAAATATGTTAATAGAAACTTAGCACGAAACTATAAATTTATGAATAATAATAATAATAATAATAATAATAATAATAATAATAATAATATTAATAATAATAATAATAATAATAATAAAAATAATAATAATAATAAATATTATTATTATTATTACTAGCTAGGCTACAACCCCAATTGGAAAAGCAGGATGCTATAACCCCAAGGGCTCCAACAGAGAAAAATAGCCCACTAAGGAAAGGGAACAAGGAAATATGTAAACTACAAGAGAAGTAATGGACAACTCAAATAAGATATTTTAAGAACAGTAATAATATTAAAATTGATCTTTCATATATAAACTATAAAAACTTAAAAAAAAAAACAAGGGGAAGCGAAATAGGATAGAATAGTGTGCCCTCGAGCAATTTAGCTGGAGTCTAAGAAATTACTTCAGAAGATGGTTATGAATAAGATTTACTTTCTTATTTTTGAAATCTTCAATAAGTAACATATGAAATCCCTCGTAAGCAACTTGAGATTTCCTTACAATAAACTCTATGCAATAATGTCATATCTTCTTTGATGTCCATCTTGTTTCTTAAGCAACGTTACCCCATTCTGTATGATGCAACTGATAATTTCACAATAATGTCTGTTCACCTTTTGTACTTTCAAAGCCATGAACCGCAAGCGTCTTTCGGTAGTATTACATAATTATATGAGACAGAAATATTCCTAAATTAAGTTAGGGTGGTCGAGTAAATTGAAAGGTACTGAATTATTCTATGTTGCTGAAAGGTGACAGCGTAGACAAGACATAAATGGAGATGGATATAGAGGCTTCACTGAATAGGGAGAAAAGCGCACGGAGAACAAAAAGGGAAACATCAGACTAAGATCTGAGTGTGTGGAAATAGCGGTATATATGAAACTATATCTCGAGTCGTATTCTTCAGGTTGAAGGTAGATTACGGAAATGAAAACCCAAGAGGGGGAAGTGAAATGAAAGCGTAAGGCAGATTACCCAGAATGCACTTTTGAAGGAAGTAAGATACGAGCAGGGTAGTTTTCAGGAGAGATGCAGGCAGACAAGGATGAGATAGGAATTGGAACGGGGTAATGGGGAAGGATGTAAAGGGCCCAAGAAGGGATTCAGCCACAGCACAAAGGAAAGCTTTCAGGAACAAAGAGAAATGTTGTTCATTAAGGTTAATGGGCAGGTGTAGTTAACATGTAAATGGAACATAACATGAAAGGTAAATTCAGAACCATGTTAAGATATAAAAAAAGAATAGTATAGATTTTGATCTTGAAAATCTATCACGCGAAATAATGCCCAGATCGCTGGCGTAATTTATAGGTGAAATAGCCCTGAATGTAAAAGAAAAACAATAAATTCACATAACAAAACAATAAGAACTCATGGCTAAAAATAACAGAGTAACTAACTTGCCAGCCATTTAAATCAGGCATTACATGTTTATTTGCATTAATTGTAAATTCTTTACTTTCTATAAGCTATAAAACTGCGTAAGGGCACAAATACTGTGTGTTGAAAATAATCCCTTGACATGAGGATTATGAAGTATCCGTACGAAAGCAAACCGTATACAGTAGTATGAATCAGCCCTAAGAGCTTAAAATAATTACAGTGATGTAAGCAGTAATAATAGTATTAATATTTTAATGATCATTATAAGTATTGTTATGTATCTCCTGCCATAG
>NC_090739.1:15968025-15993025 GCF_036898095.1 Palaemon carinicauda
CTCTCTCTCTCTCTCTCTCTCTCTCTCTCTCTCTCTCTCTCAGTGCCCTTTACTTCCAAGAAGGCTATCTGCTTTTGAAAATCGCCCTGTGAGTGTGTATCTTCCAGTGCCACATAAATCTTTCACTTCCTGCAGGGGCCAGAGCTCCCTCTATCGTAACGGCTATCAACATTTGATGCGACTTTACTTCAGATCTTTCGCGGCCAGGTTACAGGAGGAAAACTAGCTGCTGACTCAATGTCCTAGCAAGATTTTTGTAAAGTTCTATCTTTTTGGTGTAAGAATTTGGATATCCTAATTAGCAACACTACATTTCACGAAACTGCTTAAAAATATCTCCATTCAATTTTGATTCAAGGCTCCTTTTAAAATAATCTATGGCGTAAATTGTCGTATGAATTAAGCAAATACTGTATGTATGTATGTATGTATGTATATATGTACAGTTAGAATCAAAAGAACGCCGACACTCAGGGGAAATCTTTCGTCAGATGTCTCTAGTGTTCCCATGACAAAACAGACAATGAGTTGCTCTTCTTACAACTTCTACGCAATGGGCGGAGCCTTCTCAAACCTTAGCGAATCAGACAGTAAAGGGCCGTCTTTGTTAGCAAAAGTATACAAATGTTACAAATCGAGTTGCCATATTTCAATTCTGTATTATCATTTGACGTCTCAACTTTTCAATACAAATACATAACACACATTCACACACACACACACACATTATATATATATATATATATATATATATATATATATATATATATATATATATATATATATATATATATATACTATTATTTTTCAATTGCTACTTTTTTCGTAAGAGGGACGAAGTAGACACTTTCCAGGGAAGGGGGGGGGGTGGTTTCACCTTCAAACCCCCTGCCCCGGCCATTCCGACACTGAGCAAATAGGAAAGTCATTTCTGTTTTAGGGGTTGTGGAGACAGGCTGCTTGTAGACTCATGATACAGCCTGTAAGATATTGTATCATTGCCTGAGATTTATTTGATACCCGTCAATGTTCTAGTAAATTTGGCTAACCTAATTCACTATTAGTTCATTTGTAAAAGATAGCCGCAGTAGAATAAAATAGCTGTTGTTGATGGAAGGTCAATAAGTAACGAAATTTAAGTATTAACTTTGCATAATAGATAATCGATGATGGATATAATAGATACTGATGACTGCAAAGCACCTTGAATACAATCAGAATTTATTATTTCGTATCGAAAATAACTTATATTGAGGTAGATGAGGATGCTATCACATTCTGGCAAAGGGTTTAAAAAATTTGTTTTATTGACAAATCATTGTCTCAGAACGACATAATTTTCAGAAATTTTGTCATGAAACTATGATATACCTATTTTCCCAAAATGAATTCTATAATTTTTCCTGAAAATATACACGAATAGATGGCATAAGCACGAAAGGATTCCCCATTCTAATACCCTGATTGTAAGTTATTAATGATTATATATTTGCTAGTAGCTTTATCTTGAGAAATTAAACAGCTCTGAGATCAAACCAACTTCTTATCAATTTCATGCACAAAGGTCTTATAATCTTGATTCAAATAGGCTTAGCTTTGTATGATAAAGTCCTTATTTACAGTGATCAAGTGACCGAATTAGCCCAGCTATGGGGTGCTAGATGTAGGTCTCTTGACCGGGTAAATTACGCAAGGTAGATGGGCGCTTAACAAGCGAAAAATGCACTACTAACCGTGAAGCTCTAGTTCGGGTTGTTCGAGCAAAAGCTATCCATACCAACTCCTCAGCCTATCAGGGTATTAGTTAAACCAGAATTTCTACAGCTGGTGCCGTGAGTAGGGGAAAGGAAAAAACAAATATTAAAATATCTCGGAACTAAAAGTTTGATTGCCCTTTTAATCACTAACTTATACAGCTATGGAGCGATACTCATGGATTCCTAAATATTTTCTCTCATTCTTTAGATTTTATTTCCTGAGCTTGTTCCACTATCCCCTGATTCATTATTTAATATTTATTTATTCATTTATTTATGAAATATTATCTTTAAAATGAATGCCCTTCTGCCTCGGTGCTCGTCTTAGGGCGTCAACTTTGGTTCTTAGCTCCTCACTGTGCCTCCATAAAAGAAATCTCTCCCAAGCGGCAGCAGAAACACCTTCTCTTGACCATTACAACTTGGAACTATTTGATATTTGTGTGACACCAAGACAAGATATTCATTAGCTGGATTCCGGAATAAGGCATTTGGAGATCTGTATTTCATTTTCCTCTATCTTAGTTTTTACAATCTCCATCGATGTAAAAAAGAAAAAAAAAATTGCATTGTGAAGCATGCTTCCATGAATAAGTGGTGCTACTCAGATTTTTTATACAATATGTATCTCATTCCTCTATCATTATTCCAGTTAACGAAAATATCTTAGTCGATTTTGAAGCAACTGGTTAAATTTTCCTACAGAGCATTTAAGGTATATAGAAGAGTATTAAATATAATGATCAAACTATATGCAGCCGGACAAATGTTGGTATACGGATCCTCAAGGAAGCAAATCCTCCAAACGCCCAGAAGCAATTATAGTTATTTTCCCCCAAAGTCACCCATTATTTGGATAAGCATTTGATTCTAACAAAATAACCTCGTTATTTATATCCTGTAATAACTATCTCCAATTTGGCCATTTAGTTTCGATAATTATCAAGTGAATAAAGCACTTATGATAAAGATTGAATTAGCAATGTAGTAAAGATTTTACTATATATGTTTAAGATTAGTAGTTCAAATGGCAATGCTAATCCTTCAAGGCCAAGATAGCAGACGGTGAGATGACAAATCTCAACAATGGGAATGTAAAATAAAGTGGCTTAGAGTCCAAAGACTGAAAAGGCGCACACCCCTGAATCTGAATAATTTGGGAAATATTTTACAATAAAGTATCCTCATGTATTACGAAATGTTACACTCAATGAATATTTATAAACTTTAAGTAGTTTTTAGCAGTCGTTCTATCATCTGAAAAATAACGATAAGCTTTTGGGAGCATAATACAATCATTTCTATTGGAAAAATTGCATAATAATGACAAACAATATTTTGATATGCATAAATGTCTAAAAAGGAGTTCATGTGCTGTTACATTACTTCAGTAACTAAAGTAAGCTCAAACCATTTGATCTCTCTCTCTCTCTCTCTCTCTCTCTCTCTCATTTCAATGCTTCCGCTAACAAAGACAGCCGTTTACTGTCTTTGATTCACCAAGGTTGGAGAAGGCTCCGCCCATTTCGTAGCAGTAGTAAGAGGAGCAACTCGTTGTCTGTTTTGTGATGGGAACACTAGAGACATCTGACGAAAGATTTCCCCTGAGTGTCGGCCTTCTTTTGATTCTAACTGTACGTGTTTATTATAATATCCGTGTGAAAAAAGTTATATTTCAAAATAAAAATTATGAAATTAATTTCCTCTATCAGCACCGTTGGAATTTACTTTCACACCGCTTTAATTTCATATCGTCGACAATACAATTAATAATATGACTAAAAGACAAGATTATATCTGAATCACATATATACTGTAATATTACACGATGCAAATAATGTAAAATTTTCATTTATAAATTTTTGTTGAATATTTTTCCGAATATCCAAATAATTTTGTATCACACCACCATAACCTATATATCAAAGTGTAGTTCCAAAACTCAATGTAGTCCTGAAGAAGGGTCGCAAAGTGATCCAAAACACGTGTCGAAACCAAACAAAAAATGGAGAAAAATAAATGCATTTCTGCTGTTATCCTGAAAACTATCTGTAGAATATTCTGACCGATGAGAAACTATCTTTGACATAGTCTATTCATTGTATACGTAGAGTAACATGCTAAGGACCATATATATATATATATATATATATATATATATATATATATATATATATATATATATATATATATATATATATATATACACGTGTATATGTATAGATAATTTATATATATATGTGTATATATATACATTGTATATATATGTATATTTACATATATATACATATATATACATACATCTATATGAATACATATACATCTATATATATATATATATATATATATATATATATATATATATATATATATATATATATATACTGTATATATATATGTATATATATACTGTATATATACTGTATATATATATATATGTATAGATAGATAGATAGATAGAGGTTCCATCATTGTGAAACCTTTTTAACATAATAAGGAAGTACGGCATTGAACTTATTTGCACTATATATATATATATATATATATATATATATATATATATATATATATATATATATATATATATATACATATATAATTATCTCAACACGCGTAGCGGCATTGCAAGCTATATAACTAATCGGTCTCTTCCCGTCCCTTGGGTAGGGGGAGAGAGTAGTCATACCCTGGTGAGAGTTTATAGTTAGAAAAGAGGCAGGGGTGGGAAAGGTTGAATCTGTGTATTTGCGTGTCTGTGCACATCTATCTAAATATCATCCGTCATCTTTGTCGGGTCGCGTATACTAGGGTAAATATTTGTTTAAATCATCATTAAATACAGCATCGTATAAATATCACGAAAACCAAATGAACGAGAAAAGCACAAAAAAGATATTAACAATAGAGAAAGAAAAGAATGGAAGTAAGTACCAGGTAGGGGAGAAGTACCTTACAGGAGCGGCAGGATTATAACTTCGTACATATTTCTCTTGATTGTTCTGGCAACGATTCGCAGCGCCCTAATGGCCGGAAAGTTTCTGCCAACCTCGTCATACGAGTCCTTATGGTCCAAGAGGCTAAGCTCTGATAAGGTCACATAAGTTGTAAGAGGACTTACGAGGACTGCCTGGAATATAATCCCCCTAAGGAGAATTGCGTCGAAGTTACTTTCAGAGGAGCAAGGGAGGTGGAAACGACTGTCCCTATATGGAAAGGGGTCACCTCAGGTCAGGAGAGGTCGATCCATAATTAAAGAAGTTACTGAAGACTTATTATATCTTCATGAAGTCCTTAAACCTTTACTAAACATTGCTCAACGGTTTACTGCCTTAATTTCTTCTCAATATTTTGTTACTCGGAGGAAACAATGCTGGGAAGATAACAAGGTCGGAAACCGAACAAAAGGCACCCAACAATGCATAATTAAGGACCATTATGAATCACTAAAAGAAATAAACAAAATAGCATTGAAGGGAACATGCAGAAGACCACTCAAACAAACAAGTAGAAGACTATTGAAGGAAACAACTAGGGGACCACTGAAATGAAACAAGCAGATGACCGCCGAAAGGCAACAAACAGATAACTACTGCAGGAAACAAACAGATCACTGAAGGATACAGACAGAACATCTACGATGAAAACAAGCAGGCGACCACAGGAGGAAATAAGCAGACAAACACTGAGGGAAACAAGCAGATGACCACTGCATGAAAAACAGATAACTGAAGGATACAGGCAGAACATCTACAAAGAAAACAAGCAGGCGACTACTGAAGGAAATAAGCCGAAAACCACAGAGGGAAACAAGCAAATGACCACCAAATGAAAGAAGCAGATCATTGAAGGAAACCAGCAGACCACTGAAGGAAATAAGCTGAAGACCTTCGAAGAAAACAAGCTGATGACCGCCGAAGGAAACAAGCAGATAACCACTGCAGGAAACAAACAGATCACTGAAGGATACAGGCAGAACACCAACAAAGAAAACAAGCAGACGACCACTGAAGGAACTAAGCAGAAAACCACTGAGGGAAACAAGCAAATTACCACCTAAGGAAACAAGCTGATCATCATTGAAGGAAACCAGCAGACCACTGAAGGAAACGAGCAGAAGAACTTCGAAGAAAACAAGCAGATGACCACCGAAGGAAACTAGCAGAAGAACTTCGAAGAAAACAAGCAGATGACCACCGAAGGAAACTAGCAGATGACCACTGCAGGAAAAAAAAACAGATCACTGAAGGATACTAGCAGAACATCTACGAAGAAAACAAGCAGGCGACCACTGAAGGAAATAAGCATAAAACCACCGAAGGAAACAAGCAGATGACCACTTCAGGAAATAGATCACTGAAGGATACAAACAGAACACCAACAAAGAAAACAAGCAAACGACCACTGAAGGAACTAAGCAGAAAACCACTGAAGGAAACAAGCAAATGATCACCTATGGAAACAAGCAGATAATCATTGATTGAAGAAAACCAGCAGACCACTGAAGGAAACAAACAGAATACCTTCGAAGAAAACAAGCAGATGACCATTGAAGGATATAAGCAGCAAACCACTGAAGGAAACAAGCAGATGACCATTGAAAGAAATAAGCAGCAAACCACTGAAGAAAACAAGCAGATGATTATTGAAGGAAATCAGCAGACCACTGAAGGAAACAAGCTAAAGGCCTTCGAAGAAAACAAGCAGAAGACCACTGAAGGAAACAAGCAGATGACCACTGCAAGAAATAAGCAGCAAACCACTGATGAAAACAAGCAAATGACCACTGAAAGAAATAAGCAGCAAACTACTGAAGAAAACAAGCAGAAAACCACCGAAGAAAATAAACTGATGACCACTGAAGGAAACAAGCAGACGCTGAAGGATACAAGCAGAACACCTACGAAGAAAACAAGCAGGCGACCACTGAAGAAAATAAACAGATAACCACTGAAGGAAACCGGGAAATGATCACCGAAGGAAACAAGTAGATGGGTTCTGAAGAAAACAAGCAAAAGACCACCGAAGGATATAAGCAGATAACAACCGAAGAAAACAAGCTCATGACCACTGAAGGAAACCTGCAGAAAACTAATGAAGGATACAAAAAGAAGGTCACCAAAGGACACACGAAAAACACCAAAGAAAGCAATCAGAGGACCACTGAAGGAAACCAGTAGTAGACCACTAAAGGCAACAAGACGACGACAAAAGGAAACCAGCATAACAAATTTGCTTAAAATGTGATCTTGTAACAACCAAGGTCATCACCGATCAAATATGTATTAAATTGCACATCACTTGGATTGAAACATGATCACAGTAAAATCTTAAATGTTAAAGTTAAGAGAGAGAGAGAGAGAGAGAGAGAGAGAGAGAGAGAGAGAGAGAGAGAGAGAGAGAGAGAGAGAGAGAGAGAGAGAGAGAGAGAGAGAGAAGTATGTGTTCCAAAGTATTTAGGATGGTTTGGTCATGTGAGAAGAACAAATGAACATAGGGCAGAAAACAATCTCTGGGAAAAGTCCTGCAAGCACTTGACTCCGTGCAAGATAGGGGTAAATCATGCATTGTGTGTAGGGGGTCTAAAGCACTGCTAATGAGTCTTCAGTATGGACGCATGAAGCACCTAATATTGAGCAATGATTACTGCAGACATCCCATCCACGCTTAAGCAATGAAAGGATGAATATTTGAATGTAGCAGTGACTGATGAGCTTCTTTCCTCATGAACCACCCCTGTTATAGAAAGAGGCTTTATGTGAAAAGAATTATATGACAATTCACATATCGAAATTTCCTACAGCCAAACAAAAACATGTGTTGTTGTGGCCTGATTGGTAACCTTTCTGCCTGGTGTTTGCCAGACGAGGGTTCGAATCCCTCTCAGATTCGTTAGTGTCTTTAGCTTATGCAACCCTACCATCCTTGTGAGCTAAGGTTGGGGGGGTTTGCGGAAGCCTATAGATCTATCTGGTGAGTCATCAGCAGCCATTGCCTGACCCTCCCTGGTCCTAGCTTGGATGGAGAGGGGGCTTGGGCGCTGATCATATAATATATATGGTCCGTGTCTAGGGCATTGCCCTGCTTGCTAGGGCAATGTCACTGTCCCTTGCCTCTGCCATTCATGAGCGACCTTAAAAACCATCCGCAAATTTCAATGACAGCAACCTGGGTGTTTATCACGACCTCTGAAGCTCGCCATTCAGAAATGCTCCTCTGAGAACATAACAGAGAAAATGGCATCGTCTAAGCTTGATCCTCGTCGAACATTTATCCAAAGGAATCTAACACCAATCCCTCACCTCACTAAAGGATCACACTCTCATTCTGGGAGATTTATCTTAAGAGCTATAAAAAGACTGGCTTGTCGTCATCAGCAAAGGCGGGGGGGGGGGGGGTCTGCTTCTATTTTCGTTTTCGGTTCTTTGTGATGGGCTAAGAAATGTTGAGAGACTGGAGGATTCAAGATGGAATTGTGTGTTGTTTGTCTTAACGTAAAATGTCAGTAGTAATTTGGAAGCATTAGTAAGAAATTTTCGCAGAGATTAATATTTCATGGAGTTAGATGCGACAAGCCTTGGTATCTTCTCAAGAGAAAGGACAATGTCAATATCATCATTATCATTAGTAGGTGGTAGCTTAGTCGGGGCACCAACCACCCGTTGAGATACTACCGATAAAGAGTTAATGGGTCCGTTAACTGGCCAGACAGTATAATTGGATCTCTCTCTCTCTATCTGGTTACGCCTCATTTTGTCTTTGCCTACACGTACACTGAATACTTGTAGTTTGGCCTATTCTTACCACATTCTACTCTGTCCTCTTCCATCTGAAAACACTGAGATAACCGAGCAATTCTTCGCTCAAGGGGGTAACAGCTGCAATGTAATTACTCAGTGGCTACTTTCCACTAGGTAAGGGGAGAAGAGGCTCTTTAGCTATGGTACGCAGCTCTTCTATGAGAAGAGGCTCTTTAGCTATGGTACGCAGCTCTTCTATGAGAAGAGGCTCTTTAGCTATGGTACGCAGCTCTTCTATGAGAAGGGTACTCCAAAATCAAACCATTGTTCTCTGGTCTCTGGTAGTGCCATACCCTCTGTACCATGGCCTTCCACTGTCTTGGATTAGTGTTCTCTTGCTCAGGGTACACTTGGGCATGCTGTTCTGTTTTATTTCTCTTCCTCTTGTTTTTTTTTAATAGTTTATATGGAAATATCTTATATTGATTGTTTATTCTTCTCTTGTGGTTCATTTATTTCCTTGTTTCCTTTCCCTACTGGGCTATTTTTCCCTGTCAGAGCCCTTAGGATTTTACTGTAGCATCTTGCTTTTACAACTAGGGTTACAGCCTAGCTTTCAATAATAATAATAATAATAATAATAATAATAATAATAATAATAATAATAATAATAATAATAATAATAATAATAATCCTGTTGTTGATACGTTTACTGGTGTGTAAAAGAGATCATTACAATACATATGACGTTTCTCATTTACTTTCGTTGGTGTTTAAAAAAACTAAAAATTATATTTCTCATTCTGCAGCATTTACTTGTTCCGCGTGTGTGTGAGAGAGAGAGAGAGAGAGAGAGAGAGAGAGAGAGAGAGAGAGAGAGAGAGAGAGAGAGAGAGAGAGAGATTGCTGTAAAAGATCTGGTGTCATTACGTGACCATCTCAACATTTTCCCATTTGTAACGATGAATTCAAGGAAGTTTGATAACCAGTAAATGGCAAAACAGATTTTTCGGAAGTACATTAAGCCCCTTAGATAACACTAACGCCAATGGATGACCTACATAACCAAGTTTTCATATAACCAAGAATTCATCAACCCATTTATCCCAAAGATAACATTATTTACGGTGAGACCAACCAACTTTGTTTACATCCATTCAGGATATTCATAAACAAGCCAAGTCGAAATTTCTACCTGGACAACTCACTCACCTTCCCTATCTTCGCATTGATCTTGAATCAAGAGACCAGACTTATCTCTGGAATGGTTTTTACCTGGAAATAGAGCAGCTGTTTACAACACATGGAAATGGAAAACTGGGATGTTTGTGTTCTGGCCTTAAAATTGCGACAAAGGCAGCGAATATGAGACCGAGGCTTTAGAAAAGACTTATAAAGGGTAGCTAAAAGAAATCTACCCATAATCAACATCTGTGAGAAAAAAAAAACAATAAATGGAAAGGAGGGGGAGATGCGGGAATGTCACGTCAAAGAATATTTTATTTAGGGTATTATTCGCGGTGTAAATATTTCCTTTTGGTTCATGTATAAACACATACCATGAATATTAAATAAAAGAGGACTGCTTAAATGGTGGATGAAAAACACACAAAAAGATGTTAGAGAGAGAGAGAGAGAGAGAGAGAGAGAGAGAGAGAGAGAGAGAGAGAGAGAGAGAGAGAGAGAGAGAGAGAGAGAGAGAGAATTCGCAGAAGCGCATATTAATGAAGATTGTACAATTACAAGTACAAACGGCAAGACAAGTGAATAAAGCATATTACCTCGTTCCATGTATAACATTAATTTGAATTAGTGTACGCGACCCGTCAAAACGACGACTAAATATCAAGATAGATACGTACACATACACACACGCACCCAATCCCACTCACCAAGTTATAACTCTCTTTCTCTCCCCTACCCTCGGGACGGAGAGAGCTGAGAGTAACCGAAAAGAAAAAAAATATATATGTATATGTATAAACTACTCTCTCCCCATACTGGAGAGACGGGGAGAGTTGAGCGTAATCGAATACTCGAATATACATATATATATATATATATATATATATATATATATATATATATATATATATATATATATATATATACATACATATATATATATATATATATATATATATATATATATATATATATATATATCCAGACATTTGCTGCTCTTTTTTATATAACGGAGATGAAGGGTGACGGAATGAAAGAAAAAATCCAATACAAACCATTATAAAAGCCTAAGTAACAAGCGAATGGGATATACAGTAGAGCAAGAATTTCAAGGAGTAATTGGTGTTCTGGCCAGAGGGGAAGCTAAGATACCAAATGGATCCCGTCACTTTCAGATGCAAATGGAGAAACGCTAATTTACATCAGTTCTATGGGTCTCCTGACTGGCCGGTGACTGTTAATGGCAGGGGAGAAGCAGAGTTCAACTTGCGTGACATCAAATAGGACCTATAAAAGGGTTTATATCTGTGCATGTATCTATCTATCTACCTATCTATCTATATCTATCTATATATCTTTCTATCTATCGATATATCAATCTTTTTATCTATCTATCTATCAATCTATCTATCTATCTATATGTGTATCTATCTTTATCTATCTATCTGTCTATCTATCTATCTTTATATCTATCTGTCTATCTATCTATCTATCTCTACCTGTTTACCTATCTATCTACCTCTCTATCTATCTATCTATCTGTGCCTCTATCTATATATCTATCTACCTATCTATCTATCTATATCTCTATATATTTACATATCTCTATCTATCTATCTATCTAACTGAGGAATGGGTTCTGGGAAATCGTGGTATTACATGTGAATGTACATACCTTGGAAATTGCAATTTTGCTATTTCGGGTTTATATGATTTTTGCAATTTAATATTTCACTTTTCTATGAACTAAGGGGAGTATTATCAATTATTAAAGGGTACTTAAAATACATGATTTTACTAAAGTTATTCAAACATCCCATATTCTATTTAAACCATAAAAGAAATTCGCTTCAAAATAGAGAACGGAAACTCAATGGATACTACGAAAAAACCAGGTTCTATTGCAACCAATTTCTGAAACCTTTTAGAGGGAGTGAAAACAGAGCCTGTGGTATTTAAGGATTCCGAGAAGCCATAGGGTAAGTAATCAACAGATATGTAATGTGATGAGTTTAAAAGCGAGACACGAAACTTAGTTCCTAAAAAGCTACCCAGTATAAAAGCACAGACTGGGATGTTTTGTCAAGAGGGTGATGCAATCTTTATTGACGGTATGGAAAACAAATTGCGATGAAAGATCGCGCAATAATAAAAGAAGTTATTTCCCTAAGGTACCAAAACAGATCTTTGAAAAAATATAGTTATATAAAAAAAACAGCAGAGTTGGAGGGATTCTGTATGACGAAATAAAGATATTGATAAAAGTGTTTTGGAATAAAAATATATATAAATATCGGAAAAATGTCAGGAATATTTCCTTTATCGCAGTAGAAATTACTCACTTTTACAACGCCATAGGACAAAAAATGGCTGGGGTTTAAGTTCAATATACAATGTACGACTATCTATCTATCTATCTATCTATCTATATATATATATATATAAATATATATATATAAATAAAATAGAGAATAGAGAATAGATTACATAGATACATACATACATACCCATATATATATATATATATATATATATATATATATATATATTTTACACATATATCTATATATACATACATATATATTTATATATATATATATATATATATATATATATATATATATATATATATATATATATTTACACATATATATATATATATATATATATATCTATCTATATATATACATATACATATATATATATATATATATATTATATATATAAATGGAAAGAGTATAAACACTTTTATATCGCATATCTAAGCAAAAAAAAATTACTGCCTCCAAGCAAGCACTGCTTATCTGCGGATCTCAAAACTTTACTACAAAATACATACAAACAACAACTCGCAAAGCTTCCAACTTCCAAACACAGCGAAGCAGAGTACACTTTAAAAACCTATAATCTGTTCTTCATTCTCTAGTTATCTCTCACCCCATCTTCCCACATTATCTCTTCTTACTCTCCGTCTCTTCTGTTTTCTCCTCTTCCTGTGCTGGAAAAGTTTTCGTCCAACACCCAAATCTCCCCTTCCCCAACTCCCCTCCCCCCTCCACTCTCTCTCTCTCTCTAAGTAGCTGAAGGTAAACATATCATGAGACTCAATATCAGGCCAAAAGTTTTCGACGGTGGAACCACAAGGCCTACTTCGACCGAGCTCTGAAGGATACTGATAGATTCCGAAAAATGTCAAGTCAGTCTTTTATCAATATTAAAATTTTTCAAATACTGTCATTTTTTTATAAATATTGAAAATATGTCAAGAAGAATGTGAAGAAGTAGGTTATGGAATAAGAAAATAAAACAGATATAAAAAAAAACATGGAAACTTATTTGCTCCGTCTCTGTCAGTTTATCTTTAAATTTCACTTGCTATTTTTATTAATCTATTTATCAATCTATCTATCTATTCAACTATTTATACGTAGGCTATATATAAAGATGTATGCACATACAGTAAGTATGTATGTGTATATATATAGTCTATATATGAATATATAGTCTATATATATATATACATATATATATATATATATACATATATATATATATATATATATATATATATATATATATAGACTATATAGATAGATAGATAGATAGATAGATAGATATATATATATATATATATGAATATATATATATATATAGAGAGAGAGAGAGAGAGAGAGAGAGAGAGAGAGAGAGAGAGAGAGAGAGAGAGAGAGAGAGAGAGAGAGAGAGAGAGAGAGAGAGAGTTCAGATAGTAAATTTAGGATGATATGTGGAACATTAAAATTGTGCAAAAAATTTTTGAATTTAATTCTTTTATCACATAGCTTGTGCAAATAGTTTTTGGAATCAGTTATTGTGCTATTAAACAAATTCGCGTCTCTGCTGATACACAGGATTACCCATCATTTTTGGTAGAGATAAGAAGCTTGATAAAACTGCTCCCTAATCTAATTAAGAAGGGCTCAATTCTACCTACATGGCTGTGTTGATGAATACAGATGACATCTACCGGCAAGATAACGAACTAAAACCTCCACTCTTCAGCAAAGCGCTTCACTAAAAAGTCCATTCACGGAAAATCACATTTTACATTCATGGAAGCCACTCAAATACAGAGGCTACATTTCCAGGTAAAAGAGCCTGGAAAGATAACGAAAGTTCTTTGCTTCTATCCCGAGAAAATTGAAATAACAAATATCAATGAATAATGGTACTTAATCTTCTAAAATAAAAATGGCAATAACATGATTAAGAGGATTCTGCAGATAATGTAGTTTTTTAGTTTATAATCGAGATCTCTCTCTTATCACAAGAGTATTTTGTACTCTATTCTTTCATTCTCTTCCATTTCTCTTCCCTTCCTGGATTCATCACCACAACATGGGAAAGATAGATACGATTACGACGCTATAATATTTTCCTTTCCTTTTCGAAACTGAATTTTATCCCGTCTCTCTCTCTCTCTCTCTCTCTCTCTCTCTCTCTCTCTCTCTCTCTCTCCTCTCTCTCTCTCTCTCTCTCTCTCTACCGAGAGGAAACTTCTGCTGTAAATCAAATTGACTCTAATTATAACTGCTTCTGCTCTAGTTAAAAATGGGATAATCTTCTGATAATGATAAACCTCGAATGGTAACAAGTTTTTAAAGTAGAATTACTTGAATAAAAATGTGATTTAATCCATGACACGAGTAGCAACAAATACTACACGATTCAGAGAATCAGCTTGATTACTATCAGCTTAAAATCTCCACAAACACTGAGAAAGAAAAGTTCTTGCAAACTCATAAAAAAAGTAACGAGGATATGCAATTGTAGGACGAAAAATACATTTTGAGCTATAATTAGAGGTCTGTACATAAAAAAAAAAAAATTGTAACCACTTTTATTACCTTTTGATAATTAGTAACAGGGATTAAGAATTTGCATAAAAGCAGTTCTAAATAATTAACTTAAACAAGGTTCATATTTGCAAAAAAAAAAAAAAAAAAAAAAGGGGGGGGGAGGCAAAATTCCCTGTATTTGGTTTCGTCAAAGGCCTTTCATGAAACATCTAAAAAGGATACTCTGGGCATTGTTTTCGATTCCTTTGATGCTCATAATAAAAATCTTATCAAGAATACTGAAAAATATTTACTGCAATCCCCATCCAGTTGAAGAGAATACAAAAAACTACCAGATAAGAATCTTGTGGTAAAATGAAGAGGATTTCCAATCCCAACGACCAATGAGCTTCTCTATACCAGAACTGGAGCCATGAAGCCAAGAAGAGACTGAAATAGAGATCGAAGGCTTCAAGGTAAGTGTCTTTAATTCAAATGGAGTGAATTTTTCACCTTTCGTTGCTAGCCATCAAATAAAGATGTTCTTCTATCAATTTATCTGGAAGCACAGCTTTTCGAGGTGTGACAACTGTCAGAAAGTTTGTTGGACATGAGAATCTATGTCTTTGAAGTGTCTTGTTACTGTACCTGTCCCCAGCGGCCAAAAATGAAATCAGCCGTCTTTCAGATATATGAATAAAAAATAACGATCAACAGAATGGGATATGGCGTATTTAAGGAAAATGTATACATTTAGCAACTATAATTTACAACCCTATAATAATGATTTTCAAATATATTTTCTTCAAGGAAATTACCAGACAGCAATCTGGAGATGATTTATATAACAAAAATGGATAAATAAAAATTGCATTTGATATTGTATAGATCAGAACTGGAACAAAAAGATCAGAAGTATGCAAACTTTCCGCACGTAAGAACCAGCCAAATGATATTTCTGCTGGAATTTGAAGATATGTTTGGTGGTGTACGTGTAGTTTTATGTTGCCAAATATTTCCAAAAGAAAACTTGCTTATGCAAAAATAATACAAAATACATCTTCCAATGAAACGGGTATGTAGACATGCCTCACTAAAACGTGGGATGTGCGAGGAAATTAATATGTAAAATAGTTTAAATAAATATATGCACTTATCTGCGAGTAAACAACATTTCAAATACTTGCAGTCTTTTTATTCATGCTGAATAGTTTAATCAGCATTTCATTAAATGTGGCTCACAGCTGCTATCCAGTTCTCTTGCTTGAGGGTACACTTGGGCACACTATTCTATCTTATTTCGCTTCCACTTGTTTTGTTAAAGTTTTTACAGTTTATATAGGAAATATTTATTTTAATGTTGTTACTGTTCTTAAGTTTGTACCCGTTCTGAGGAACTCCAAATTCCTCGCCCCAATTATTTTCAAATTACATTTACTTTGCAAACAGTTTCATCCCCATTTCCCTCAAACTCATTTCATATTCACATTCACTTCTACAAAGGAAAGTTGGTATAGTAATCCCATCAAGTCTTTTCCCAATCTATTACCCACACCCTTCTATCTTTCTAACTTCTCCTATTTTATGACTAACCCATCCCACATCTTGCCATTTTCCTGTCTGCATATACCATTAATAATTAATTTTTTTTTGGTTTCCATTTGCCCTTATCTCACTCTTGTTCAGAGAATATCTCAACTTCCTTCTTTGGTATATACTATCAAATTTTTATCAGCTTCTGCAGTTCCCCTTCACTATCCCAATCACCTAAGTTTCGTCTGAAAACATTAACCATTCCATTTCCCATTAACAGCTTTTCTAATCCAGCAACTTCCTAGCACCATCCATTTTCATTGCTGTGGTCTCCTACAATCAAGATAGATACAGATAGATAGATAGATAGATATGAAAAAAAAAAACAGAAGTCATCAACGAATTTTTATTTCAACATAATAAAATCCCGTAACGCTAGTATATCTTCATCTCAATTACATTAACTGATTATACTGAAGTAAGAAAAATGAAACTATCTAATTTTTGTAAGTAGGTATAACTTTACAATCATTATTTGACACATGAGGATGAAGAAAACTTATAACGAGGCGAAACTTTCCACCGAACGTGTGGCTTTATAACGAATGTTGTCTTCAATATAAAGTAAAAATCGGGAAAAGACAAACAAGCTAAAAAGTGTCTGTAACTTGTACATTGTAAATATTCTCTCTCTCTCTCTCTCTCTCTCTCTCTCTCTCTCTCTCTCTCTCTCTCTCTCTCTCTCTCTCTCCGTTCACTTCTTTGGCATATTTATTGAAAGGATAATTTGACTAAACCCTAATTATTTTCGATGGCTTCAGCACTACACTCCATCCACATTTCTCCCATATGCTTAACTAATGTACGCGACCCTTCAAAACGATACACAGATTCAACCTTTCCAACACCATCGCGCTTTTCTAACTACAACCCTTTAGTTCAGTATTTTATAGAAGAGTGCTCTTTCCGAATGTTTATTTCAGGGTATCACTTCTCACCAGTGTATGATTATTCCCTGTCCTCCCTGAGCGTGACAGGAAAGATTTATATTCATATATATATATATATATATATATATATATATATATACTGTATATATATATAAATACATATACATATATGTATATATAATGTATATATATATATATATATATATATACATCACCATCAATGTCTAATAATAACTTGAATTTAGCATCAATGGCGTTTTAGAAGAATGAAAACTTATCAATACAGTAACTAAATTTAAACTAAATAAACCATTAGTTTCTTTTTATTTTTTTTTTCGGTAAGTCAGCTTATGTCTGTTCCTCTAAACTTCATGAATTAGCTTACATAATGTATATTCAAGAACGTGTCTTGAGGGGATTTCTACATTGATGTGATTATAATTATTTATTATTATTATTATTATTATTATCAATATTATTAATATTACTATTGTTATTAACTAAGGTACAATCCTAGTTGGAAAAGCAGGATGGTATAAGCCCAAGGGCTACAACAGGGATAAAAATAGCCCAGTGATATGCTTACACTAAGCTTCATGTAACTGACAGGAAATCATTTTGACTAACCAAAAAAAAAAAATATCAGTACAAAATAAAGATCATTATAATTGAAACAATAGTTTTAGAAAAAATATTTTAATAATGTATAAAACCAAATATAATTGTCAAAGAAGCGACAAAAGACAGGGAAAAAAAATCAATGCGGATGAGTATAAAGAATTACAGTTAGATTTGAGGTATCCGGCACCGGTAAAGTAATAAAAGAAAGAAGGAAACTAAAATAAAAAAAAAAAAAAAAAACACCCACAAGGAAAAACAAGATAAAAAGTATGTGCGTCACGAATTTCTACATCATCCGAGACCAATAACGTTGGGAATTTGATCAAAGTGAAGTTTTAAAATGTACAGTATATGTATGTATATGCGGTACTGTACGGGATATATACATACATACATACATTTCATTATATATATATATATATATATATATATATATATCTATATATATATATAAAGAGAGAGAGAGAGAGAGAGAGAGAGAGAGAGAGAGAGAGAGAGAGAGAGAGCGCAATATTTCCTTGCCAATGTTCGAACGGGTCATGTGGAATCCTGTCCTTTTTTCAATATCCTTATTATTACGCTTCAAGTTTATGTAATTTGGTCATTCAACTCAATTTTATTTCCTAAATGGAAACTGTAGGATGTTACAGTCTCCCTCGCTTTGGGGTTAATATAATTTACCTTTAAAATTGGTTTATTGATTTAGTAAATCTACAACGAAATTGTGAAGGCATCGATATAACCATGATTAGGTGCAATAAGTCAACTATAATATATATATATATATATATATATATATATATATATATATATACACATATATATATGTCAACTAAAAAATATAAATTATGTGAGAAAAGTATTATTCAAAGTTCATAACGATTTTAACGAAGGATGACTAGCAGTAAAGAATATGATAATTATGAATTAACATCAGCGAAAGCTAACAACCAATCAAGAATATGATAAACATAAACGCAAATGTCATGAAACAAGGAACAAGGAAAGTCATAACTGTCATGTATTTTTAAGTGTTCTCGTTAAACCTGCTACTGGTTGTTAAAAATACATTTGCTGTTGATTGATGCAATGACTTAATCATCGTAATCCTATCAAACTTTAACGGGGGGTTGTTAACCCAAGCATTAGGTTTGTTTCTAAGGAGTATCCACTGTCGTTGTTTGCAGTGGGTGGAGTTAAAGTTGTATCAGCATTCAGTATTTCTTCATACACATTATGCTGCATTATTAATCTGCTTCCATTAACGCTAATTACGTACACTGGATTAATGTCATGTATAATTACTTCCCACGCTACTTTAAATATATTTATGTTTTAAACTGGGTACATTTCAATAACCATTTCTATATCTTTCCAAATGTTTTATGTTCTTATCCGTAAGAACGGTTTTCTGAATAGAGTATCCCTCATGATATAATTTACTTCACATTATATACAGTGCTATTTTAATTCCACTCGGGCACACTGTTCTATCTTATTTCTCTTCCTCTTGTTTTGTTAAAGTTTTTTATAGATTATATAGGAGATATTTATTTCAATGTTACGGTTCTTAAAATAATATATTTTTCCTTGTTTCCTTTCCTCACTGGGCTATTTTCTCTGTTGGACCTCCAGGCCTTATAGCATTCTGCTGTTCCACATAGGGTTGTAGCTTAATAATAATAATAATAATAATAATAATAATAATAATAATAATAATAATAATAATCATGTTTCTCTGTACCTCTGACTACATCCTTTTAAAAAAATTACATCTGGGCGTGAAATCTTGTATTTCCAGTTGGATTTGATATGCTTAGCGGAGTTGGTATATATTGACCGGTGCTAGGGCCTGTAAGCCCATTCAGCACTAAATACAGTATTATGATTATGAGTTTAGATGTTGGACAGCATGGTGGATCAAAGGAAAAAAGAATAGGGTTGTGGTGGCCGATGTGGTAACGTCCCTGACTTGTGAACGCCAGACTGGGGTTCGAGTCCCGCTCAAACTCGTTAGCTTTTTTGGTCGCTGCAACCTTACCAACCTTTTATGCTAATGATGGTGTTTTGGGGGAGGCCATAGGTCTATCCAGTGAGTCATTGCCTGGACCTCCTTAGTCCTAACTTGGGTGGAGAGGGATCTTGGGCACTGATCATAAATATATATATGGTCAGTCTCTAGGGCAGTGTCCAGCTCGATAGGGCAATGTCACTGTTCCTTGTCTCTGCCATTCATGAGCGGCCTTTAGAGTAGAAGGCTAAAAAGGGAGTGCAACTAAATGACATCAAAACCTCAAAAGATATTGCTACATCAACTAAGTCTTAAAAGAGACAACACACCGATATTTCCTGTAATTTATAATAAACATTTGTATAAGTAAATAAATCGATAAATAAACCAAAAAATATCAAATAACGAAAAACCTTTAACCATATATCACCGGACACAAAACAAGTCGAGTTCATATTTGATCGACGGCAACTGGAGCAAAACACGGAAGACAATCATCCAAAACAAAGGCTCAAAAACAGGAAAATATGAAATAAATTTTATTGCAAAAAATGTATATCGCAATCAATAGGTTGAAAGAATACTAATCCGTTGGCGAGCAAAGAGTGAAAAGGGTAGCTTTTTAAGAGAGAGAGAGAGAGAGAGAGAGAGAGAGAGAGAGAGAGAGAGAATATTATGCAGTTACTAAATACATATACAGTGTATATATATATATATATATATATATATATGTATATATATATATATATATATATATGTTTCTATTTTAACTAGAACTTTATTGCAAACACACGTCAGTCAAATTTATTTGCGTAAACGATGTAGTCTATTTTTTTTTTTTTTTGTAAATTAAGAAAGCCTCCAAACAAACACAGCGATCATTCTATATACTTCTAATTAAAAGTAAAGACTCTTTGAAACAAAAGAAAGAAAGCATTGAGAAGTCAGTCAGGGAAAATGACAACTTCAGATCAAAGGTAAAAACAATGCGTCGATTAATAATAACAGGGAATCACTTTTCTTTACTTTTACTAACAATAGCACTAGTAATAACAACAGTGACTATAATAATAATAATAATAATAATAATAATAATAATAATAATAATAATATATTGATATAATGGTTTGAATCAATACTCAAAGTTTTCACAATTACTATTACTTCTTTTAAAAGATGTGGAAAAATTAAAAACAATAAAAGTAGAAGCGGTAGTAAATAATAGCTTCGTATCTCTCAATTCCGACGACGATAATAATTAAGACAGAAATAAAGTTGTCTTACATAATGTCATTCTATTCAAAGCATCTCCTAACTTCAATTGAAATACAAAACAATGGAAACTCACTATACTGAAAACAACATGGGATTAAGTAAATTTAGAATGCTTTCTGATTTTAATATAACCTCTTTACAAAGAAATGAAGTTTTGAATAACTTAAAAAAGCGAAACTTGACAATAAAAAACATTCTGGTGATTATGAAAATAAATAAATGTTTCTTTCTGGATTTCAACTTTCAAAATACGAATTTTAAGATGAAGCTGTTATTCATCTTGGAAGTGTTGGGTTCCTTTCCTTTAATCAACTGGATTTGTTTATTTCATTTGTGTAAACTCATGTTTTCTGATACTTTGCTCATTTCAATGATTGTATCATCCTGTCTGACTAGATTTTTCTTTACTTAATTTTATGCATTTCCTCTTTCATAAGTGTGAATATTCCTATTGAGGAAGCTCGGTAATAAGTTGTTGGCAATATGTCCTTTAAAATATGAACAATAAAAACAACAACAACAATAATAATAATAATAATAATAATAATAATAATAATAATTTATGATTAAATTGATACACACGGTCAAGCTTCTTCCCATCATCTACTAAGTATACAAGCTGTGAATAAATTTTATTTTAGGAAATTACTGAACAGCGTCTTAGGCAAATTCTTCAACCATTACTATTTTGAATAGAATTCCCTTTTGTTGTATTAAACAGCCCCAAAAAATACTTTTATGGTTACAAAGATAAGAAATCTCTAAAACACAAGAAGATCCGGATAACTGAGAAGGCATTAGTGACAAGATGAATAAATCAAGAAGATCCGGATAACCGAGAAGGCATAAGTGACAAGATGAATAAATCAAGAAGATCCGGATAACCGAGAAGGCATAAGTGACAAGAAGAATAAATCAAGAAGATCCGGATAACCGAGAAGGCATAAGTGACAAGAGGAATAAATCAAGAAGATCCGGATAACTGATAAGACATGAGTGACAAGATGAATAAATCAAGAAGATCCGGATAACTGAGAAGGCATAAGTGACAAGATGAATAAATCAAGAAGATCCGGATAACTGATAAGACATGAGTGACAAGATGAATAAATCAAGATCCGGATAACTGGGAAGGCATAAGTGACAAGATGAATAAATCAAGAAGATCCGGATAACTGGGAAGGCATAAGTGACAAGATGAATAAATCCGAACAAAAAGTAAAGAAAACAGAGAACAATAAAGACTCCAAAGTTGTCCTTATATTCCAGGAGGAGATTTGCATAACCATCCAGCCGTGAAGAGTCTGACCGATTTTTGGAAATACCACACTTCCAGATTGTATCAAATTCACAATGTATCGGGAAAGGATTTTATTCATATAAAAAAAAGATTATTCGATGTTTCCTATTTCGATAGTACTTCAAAAAATTATATATATATATTTGTAGAATATGTAGATTCAGCTCTGTAGGCATAATATATAATTTTGGAGTCTCCTTTTACAATAAAGAACAAGTGTATGATTATTTATATATATATATATATATATATATATATATATATATATATATATATATATATATATATGTATGTATGTATGTATATCCTGTCATGCTGAACGGCAATCTATATATATATATATATATATATATATATATATATATATATATATATATATATATATATCCTGTCATGCTGAATGGCAATCACTCGGAAAACAATACTCTCCCACAAATTGCCCAAATTAGCGTGTAGTAGTTAGGATGGGAGGGGGGGATGTAAAGGGTTAAATCTGTGTATGACTGTGTTTGCAACTCTTCACTTCACATATTTAATCGTCATTTTTTATGTGCCACGTACAGTAGTTTTCATATAAAAACCATCATATTGCGAAAAAATAAATTCTATGGCAGATTTTCTTTCTAGTTACTGAAATCAATTTTCTCTCTAAATGTGTCTGGTAAAGAACTTGTTTGAGAGACAAGGATTAAGCATTTTGATAAGTGTGTTAACGTTCCATACATGACTGAATATCCATGTTCAGACGGAGTTCGCGGAAATTTAAAGTTTAGATATTTGTTTCTTCCTCGACCTGTTTCCTCAGTTAGCTTCTGTGCCTTTAGTTTGGTTCTCTCAATTTGTTTAACTGATGGGTTTGATAGACCGAATCATACACTGGCTGAATTTTTTAATCAACATTTTGTTCATCTTGAGAATTTTCTGTAATATTTTCTGCGACATTTTCTCTCTATCTTATACGTATTCCTCGGGACGTGCTTGTCCAAGATATATTTCTGAACTGGACAAGGATCAAGTCTCGGCTCTTCAAGATGGATGATATACCTTGTAGCCAGACGACTATGGTGATTATAACTCAAGTGAAAAGGAACACACACACACACACACACACATATATATATATATATATATATATGAATGTATATATACATACATATATATATGTATATATATATATATATATATATATATATATACATACATACATATATATACATACATGTATATATAAATATATATATACATATATATATATATATATTTGTATACATATATACACACATAAGCAATATATTATACATCTCCTAATATCTGGATTCTATCTACCTCAGTATCAGAGACCCAAGGGGGAATCAACTCAAAGATAATAGCTTTTGGTAGGCAAGTGGATCGAACATAGGGCCAAGAAACTGAGGTTCCAGTGACTTAGCAACACAGCCATGTTCCTAGGGAATCGAACCTGGACCCAAGGACTGGTACTTCAGTTTCTTGGGCCCAGGTTCGATTCCCTTGCTGACAAGAAGCTATCATCTTTGAGTTGATTTCCCCTTGGGTCTCTGATCCCGAGGTACAGAGGATCCAGATATTAGGAGGTGCTTAATATATGGCTTATATGAATATAGGAGAGAAACCCGTCTAAAAGCGCAAAGTTATCACACACACACACACACATATATATATATATATATATATATATATATATATATATATATGTATGTATGTATGTATGTGTGAATAAAGTTACTGGCTTTATACGTTCCTTTTCACCATAAACAGATGCAAGTGGGAGGTCATGTCTGATGCCTTTGTTCTGAAGTGGACTATGATGATAGGGATTATATACAGTATATATATATATATATATATATATATATATATATATATATATATATATATATATATATATATATATATACTGTATTATTCATCTACGTTATAGATTTTCGAGGAATGAAACAAACAAAGATATGATCAAACGGACAGGCCTTCATATCTATAAGAAAACGAACAGGATGCGATTACGATATAACAATACGTTGATTTCATTAGGCTTGACTGAACAGTCTGCGAGTTTCAAAACCAAAACAACTATTTTCCGAGCTAAGTTCAGTGAAGGCTATTTACAGCTAATCTATTTTGGAGTCTCACTGGTTAGGTAAAGGGAAGTCAAGGACAAGATCCGCATGATGGCATCTGAACAAAACCAAGATACCTGGAAATTCAGGTAATCCTTTTCCTATGTGAGAATTATATATTTCTTATTATGCCCATTGGCTTTGTGCTTAAGAACACACGAGTCAGAAGTCTCTAAGTATTAAGATCTATTCAAAAAGTTCCTTGCTTACGTATAATCATGTCATTGGTATTACCGAGAGAGAGAGAGAGAGAGAGAGAGAGAGAGAGAGAGAGAGAGAGAGAGAGAGAGAGAGAGAGAGAGAGATCATTAATGGAGTTAAATTCCATGTAATCATATTACAGGTAATATTTTCACATGCTATTCAACTATTACAGGTAATTCGAAGTCGCATAATTTGTATCACCACCTATAGGCTAACTACTATATATGGACCACTTCTATCCCTGCATCACCAGAGCCTTAATACCTAGATCCAATCTAAAATTAATATAATCAGAGTCTATTGAACAAAGGTTTTGTAACGGACATCATAGAAAGTAGCACTCTTTAGATTTTTGTTACATTTAGATATACTCCTGGTATACATCTTTCCCTATTTCTCATAAAGACTTACATCAAGTGTCCCTGTATGATCAATCATTTTTATTAATGCCATTTCCACAAATAGTTTTAATTTC
>NC_090739.1:16000525-16003025 GCF_036898095.1 Palaemon carinicauda
ATCTTTTCCCACTTCTATGTGGGGTCGATGTTTCTGGTCAGCTTTCTCCATCTACCTCTGTCCCACATCTCATCACCGGTTAATCCCTTTGGTCGAAGGTCATCTTCGATACAGTCCACCCACCTTCGCTTTGGTCTCCCTCTCCTTCTCGTTCCCTGTACCTCCATTTCCATCACTCTCCTCCCAATGTACTGTTCATCTCTTCTCATGACATGACCGTACCACCCCAGTCTACTAGCCATAAGGGTTCCAGCATGAGGTGAATCTTACAAAGACTGTTTATTTGTCTTCACCTTGACTTCATGACACTGATGACAAGTCATTTCAATGTCAGTTTACAGACATTAAATAACTAACTGTACCTTTGATTTCATTTTCATGTATCCTTATTTCGTGTATCTTTATACAAGGACTTACACTTCATTTCAGGTACAAGGATTAATGGAGGGGGTTGTGGTGGTCGCTGTGGTAAGGTCTCTGACTGGTGAACGTCAGACTGGGGCTTGAGTCCCGCTCAAACTCATTAATTCCTTTGGTCGTTGAAGTCTCAATATCCTTGTGAACTAAGGATGGGGGTTTGAGGGAGCCTATAGGTCTATCTGCTGAGTCATAAGCAGCCATTGCTTGGCCCTCTTTGGTACTAGCTTGGGTGGAGATGGGGCTTGGGAGCTGATCATATGTGTATATGGACAGTCTCTAGGGCATTGTCCTGCTCAATAGGGCAATACCATTATCCCTTGTCCCTGCCATTCATGAGTGGCCTTTAAACCTTTGAACATTTAAATAGATTTTACATGCCAGAGGATAGAGAGAATCCTAAAGCCTAACAGTAGAAGGGAAGAAGCAGTCACTGATCTTGCAACAGGAAATTTTCGCTTTTCTTACAATAGATGTGGGAAGAGGTGGGTTGACAGGCTTCCTTATTTAGGCTGAAAAGGCTAGATGGGTAAATCTAGTAACAGATGCGAGGCCTCGTATGTTTGTTTGGCGTCCTGAATAATTAATCATGGGCTCTCAGGTAAAGTTAATCCTCGATTGAAATTTTTTATCCAAATTACATTAAATAATTGCTTGAAAAGAATCGTTACAATAAAGAAGTTGACCAATATCACCAACATAAGAGATACAAAAAAAATTTAAAGTCCACGTTTCATTAATTGAATTTTTCCTCAATGTTATTTCTCTTTTGAATACATTTATTGTCCAAATAGCTTGATCATTAGCTAGAAGGTTTTTGCAGTATAAATAATAACAATGAATTTTATACGTTGCGAAATGTGATGAACAAAAGGTAGAAAAAATATTTGCCATATTATACTTTCTAGAGAAAATAAAAAAAACATACGAAAGAGGATGTTTCTAAACAAACAAAGACTAAAAAAGTGAAAAAAGGGGAAAATGAAAAATGCTGGAATGAATAGCAAACCTTCAAAACCCCAACGTCAGTAGTTGCATTTATCAACACAGTTATTCCATTGTTGCCAAAATGTAAAATCCGTGTATCTCAAACACGCAGTGTTCCCTCCACTTCCCAAAAAGCCAAATGACTTCGTAGCCCTGAAAGCAAACCTGTCAGAGAATTTCAACCCGAAAGTCATTTTCGAATCGTACAAGCAATACATCAACACGAAAGTCTGGAAATGAAGCAACTGGAACAAGCAATTGCTCAACGGGAAACTATGAAAATAAAGCAATTGGAACAAGCAATTGCTCAGCGGGAAACTATGAAAATGAAGCAATTGGAACAAGCAATTGCTCAACGGGAAACTATGAAAATAAAGCAATTGGAACAAGCAATTGCACAGCGGGAAACTATGAAAATGAAGCAACTGGAACAAGCAATTGCCCAGCGGGAAACTATGAAAATTAAGCAACTGGAACAAGCAATTGCTCAGCGGGAAACTATGAAAATGAAGTAACTGGAACAAGAAATTCCTAAACACGAACATCTGAAAATGAAGCAACTGAAACAAGCAATTCCTCATCAGAAAAGTCTGGGAAAGAAGAAACTGGACCACGTAATTCCTCAACAGGAAAGTCTGGAAATGAAGCAACTGGACCACGTAATTCTTCAACAGGAAAATATGGAAATGAAGCACCTGGAACAAGCAATTCCTCAGCGGGAAAGTCTTGAACTGAAGCAACTGGAACAAGCAATTTCTCAACAGGAAACTAAAAAGGACGCAACAGGAACAAACAATTCCTAAACATGAAATTCTGGAAATGAAGCTACTGGAACAACCAATTCCTCAACAGGAAAGTCTGGAAATGAAGTCACTGGAACAATCAAATACTCAACGGGAAAGTCTGGAAATGAAGCTACTGGAACCAGCATTTCCTAAACCTGAAACTCTTGAAATGAAGCAACTGGAACCAGCAATTCCTAAACCTGAAACTCTTGAAATGAAGCAACTGGAACAAGCCATTCCTCTGCAGGAAAGTCTGGAACTGGAGCAATTAAATAAAGAAAATCCACAACACGAAAGTCTGAGAATGGAGT
>NC_090739.1:16005525-16045525 GCF_036898095.1 Palaemon carinicauda
ACATTCGTCATGATGGTGACTGAACAGACAATTTATATCTTGTGCCTTTTCCTGCATTCTGTTTTCCTTCGTTGTTTCAACATCAGATTCTTCCATGTTCTATCTCAGTTGCACCACATCGAACATGCACAAGACATGTTTTGAATGAGCAAAAATATGAGAATAATTTCAGCTGCTTCCGTTAATTTTGCTTTTCCTGTCCTGAATCTTTTGTTATGAAATAGGTCTTTGGAAATTTTAAATACCATGCAACTGCTCTCATTACTTACTATTTAGTACAGTGAATTGTAGTACTTATTGTGAAACATTTTCCATATATCAAATCAATATTTCAATAAATATCAAGGATGAATTTCTTAGAAATAAAACATATTTATAAAAGGAAATAGACCAGAGTATGAATTTAAAATCTTGTGGTACTTCGAAAACCTAAGAAGGTTTTGGCAAGTTTTAAATTTACTGTGGTGATTCTCGTACTTTAATCAATTCAAATCTATTGATTTATAATGATACATCAGTGCCATAGGTTCGAAATGCATATTAAATATAATTCAAAGGTAATGAGTAATGATCCTGATACTAATCACGGTCAGTATTTAAAATATTGTCATTTCAAAGCTCTTGGAGCGTCATCAACGAATGTTACAGCATAATATTTATAATTCATTCTAAAGCTGACAACATCTACAACTGTTCTCAACACAGTCAAATACATGATTTGTCCTTTCGAAACGGTCTCACATCTGAAACTTTCATAACTGAACAGAACAGCGATTTCCTAAACGAGACAATCACTCCGTTATTAGTATAGTTAGAGTCCGGATTAAACATTTTACTTTCATTCCCATTTTGCCTTAGGAAAAACCAGTTTGGTCTTAGCGCGGATGACCCCAGTTTTGCTATTTCATTGCACTTTAAAAAGTTATCATCAAATAGTTTCAGAAAGCTATGGATTGTCCGCTGAATACAAAGTTGATTGTATCAATGCGAAATTCTTCACACGCTTAATTCTACCATTTTATAGTTTTTTTCTCTTACGTTGTTATCGGTAACATCATAAGAACTCTACCTTTAGGACCTAATTTCTAAAAGAAATAATTTCTCTATTTCTAACAATCATTATAAATTGAACCATTACAGGAAGATATCTCAGTTGTCAAATCTTCTAAAAGCTGTATTGAACAGGGAATAAAAGCTATCTCCTTCAGTGCAAGTACTGGAACAAGAGTTATGAGGTATGTCCTTAGCAGAGCATCAGCACAACTGTCACAATATCAAAGGTTATCCCAATTCTTCTTCATTCACAACTATCCCTAAACTAAAGTGCGTGAAAAGATACACAGGATATTAATAAATGAATAAATGTATGTTTATATAAATATATATATATATATATATATATACTGTATATATATATATGTATATATATATATATATATATATACATATATATATAAAGAGAGAGAGAGAGAGAGAGAGAGAGAGAGAGAGAGAAATTAATATGAAAAGGTGGACTAGAAAAAGAAAGGCAAATGGAACATTTCTGCTTAACTGCTTTCATATACATCCTGCACAAATGTTCAGTTATCTCAACATTCATAACGAAATCCTTCCAAAAGCTGAAATCACATAAGTAGAAAAAAAAACTTCCAGGTCTGAGGCATCACACTTGACGCGTTGATAAGATTGACTGGACCGAAATGTAATTTAAAACTTTGACTGGTAAATTTCCTAACTGTCGTACATATATACATACACACGTCAAAAGAGAGAGAGAGAGAGAGAGAGAGAGAGAGAGAGAGAGAGAGAGAGATCTTTCTCGGATCAAGTGATTCTGCAGATTTTATCTGATCAACAGAACCGGTTTCACAAAACATGCAGAGCACTAAAGGGAATAAGCTAATCATTAATAATCAATGATTCACTAATCGACTTTGGTATGATTGGTATCGACCCTATAATGCTACAGCCAAGTGAACTTGGCTAATCATTTAGAAGATTCTAATCTCGAACATTAGACGCCGTTTCCAATTGTGTTGGTAAATAACAATTTGGAGAGAAGTGCCTCGTTTTACAGGCTAGAGCCGGGTAGGTAACATGCGCTGGGAAAATTTACCAAGACTAAACTGATTGATGTGAAGTGTTTTGGGAAAAAAAAAAAAAAAAAAAAATCCATAATTTTAAAAATAAAAAAATAAACAAATTGTTAATTGTTTCCAACACCACGCTCTCGATTTACTCCAAAATAATGCAATCCTGCAGTTCTCATCTTCTTGCACAGTAATTAGGTGGTTATTTAAATTCTGGGAGAGCAATAATTAGCAAGATATGTTGAGGAATGGGGAAGGGGTTATAAAAGGAAAGTATCCCTTTTTCCTCACTAAACGACTTGGAACTGACATGTCACCATAGTCAACCAAACAGAATTCATGATGCCAGCGGACATAAACAGAAGTTCGTGATGCCATCGTACATTTGATGTACTGTATATTCAAAATATACTTAATTAAAAATGGATTAATTACTCAAAAGTGTCCATAAAATATGCAATTTACAATAGTAACACTTTTGAGTAATCACTCAATTTTTGATTAAGTATATTTTGAATATTCAGTATATCAAATGTACGATGGCATCACGAACTTCTGTTTATGTCCGCTGGCATCACGAATTCTGTTTGGTTGACTATGTTGACATGTCAGTTCCAAATCGTTTAGTGAGGAAACAGAGCTATTTTCTTTTTATAACCCCTCCCCCCTTCCTCAACATATCTTGCTAATTATTGCTTTCCCTAAAATTAAATAACCACCTAATTACTGTGCAAGAAGATGAAAACTGCAGGATTGCATTATTTTGGAGTAAATTGAGAGCGTGGTGTTGTAAACAATTACCAAAAAAATTGCCCGTTCCTTCGTGGGGGCCGGAAGGAGTCTTCCCCCCCCCCCCTCTCCCCAAACCCCACCCCCCAACAACCCCACCCATGCCTCATACTGCCAAAATCCGGGATAAAAAAAAGCTGTTGAAGGACATTAAAAGGACTTTCTTCTTAAATGCCATTACAAAAGCTAAGGTCATCTACATTGGTAAGGTATTTACATAAAAATTAATCTATAATACAATTAACTTTTAGATAAAAAAAGCTTTAACAAAACATATTCAATCTGGTCATCCACCAAAAAGTGTATTTAAAAATGCTAGCGAATGGTTAAAGACTGATAGTGAAATACAGAACTGATGCCTCCATGAATACCAATCCTTAAAAGACTTTCAACTGACCTTAGAAGTCCGGTGACTGAGGCAATGGGTGGCAACGAGATCCGAAAGCCAAAGACCAAAGAAAGTATAGAGGATATGTAAACTGACACCCATGTCCTGGAAAAAAAAGAAAAAGCTAATGTCAGTAAAAGAACAAAACCTTATCTTAAATGGAAAAATATACATATTTGAAAATATATTTTCCGAAAATGGATAATCTCATTAAAGGGAAAAATAAAAACTTCATTAAGAGAAAAAATTCCGTGGAAGTCTTTGAGACGATTAAAATGAAGTAAATGTTCAACAGATGGAAACCAGGAATTCTTTAATCGAATTACGTTTACAAGTTACAGCACAAGATTCAAAAAAGGAAAAATGACGTAATAGGATTTTAAAATCAAATATGACTCGCACGTGTATATATATATATATATATATGTGTATATATGTATATATATACAGTATATATATATATATAATATATACATATATATATATATATATATATATATATATACATATATATATATATATATATATATATGTATATATATATAGATATGTGTATTTATATATATACATATATATATATATATATATATTATTTATATATATATACATATACATATATACATATATATATATACATATACATATATACATATATATATATATATATATATCCCAGAAATTAAAACATTGTTCTTTAGTGCAAATATTTCATCGCTGTAAATTTGTGTATAACATATACCAAATGACAGATCAGTTCAGGCTTTGCAACCATAGTGCTTTAACCTTTATCTTTCCTTTACAATTCTTTCTCTTTTCCCTTTATTCTGAATAGTATATTTCGCTTTTCTTTTGCGTCAAATTGAATGATGTTACATCCTTAATTAAGAGCAAAAAACTCACATAAATGTACCTCACTGGAATAACATTTCTCGAATACGTTAACTGTTTCTCAAGAAATAGTTACTTCCAGATAGGCTGTTGCGAATCTCTCCAATCCAACAAATAATTTAATATCCTTTCTTAGGTTACATTTAATCAACTTAAAACGCTTAATTGTGAAATCCCCTAAGAGATAAACATTTAAAAGTTAATATAAATCCTACCGCAAAAAAAAAAAAAATATGTATGTAAATGAGGATGGACAGGAAAGGCAAATGGATTAGAATGTGATTTGGATTTGTTGATGGTATCTTTTCATTGGTGTTAATGCTAAGGGCAGGGGCAGGGGAGGCTCTTCAATGCCAGGGCATCAGGGGGGAAACCCCAAAGTTACACAATGAAGTAAAATTTAAACGTGGCTTGAGAGCAAATTGGAAGACAGGAATACGCAGCACAAAAACACACACACACACACACACACACACATATATATATATATATATATATAATCTAATGATAATTCAGAGATTAAATATATTTACCAGCTCACAGCTATAGCCAAAACTGTTTACTTTCATCAATAACATAAAATGAAAATTAATCAAAACCCAGCAAATGTGTTCCTGTGGGGTCATCAGAAACTCCAAGTACCCAATACAGATTTCAGTAGAGTGCAAATTGTCCGAAGTATCCATTTAATTGACTCTTTCCCTTATCTTAGTTGACACTCACCCTTTGATAATGCTTGAGGATCCGACTTCAATTAGTCTCAGAGGAAGAAATAAATCGTGTTTTGTTGTGTTTGTGGAAAATTATAATTCATCACCAAGAACAGCAACATCAATGATAATGTTATCAGAAGAAGAAGAAGAAGAAGAAGAAGAAGAAGAAGAAGAAGAAGAAGAAGAAGAAGAAGAAAAAGAAGAAGAAGAAGAAGAAGAAGAAGAAGAATAAGAAGAAGAAGGGGAAATACTGAAAAATAAAGAAGAATGAATACCATCCACAGAAGTTTTAATTCTCACCAAAAACAAAAAAAGCAGGACCAGTATTTTCCACTATAAGATATTATTCTTCAATAAAAACAATATATCCAACCATACACATTAATTTAAGTAAATCCGTGATCATTTTATTCAACAGTACAAAAAAAAACAGAAGATAAAAAGGAGAGAAAATGGAATCAGCGCTGAGAAACCCCAGCGAATCTTAAAAGGTGATCCAATGCATTTCTGAAGGAATCGAGAACCAATACATTTCGGAAGAAGGTAAAGCAAAGGAAAAGGTTTTGGTTTAAGGCAAAATATTCAACAGATTCCGGGTTAGAAAAACTTTTATTTTCATTTGAAATTGCTAGTTTTGATTACGAGAGTTCTAGTTACCAGCTTTTTTAGTATATAAGTGAAAACACATACAAAACACACACACACCTATATATATATATATATATATATGTGTGTGTGTGTGTGTGTGTGTGTGTGTGAAAATCAACACAATATCGTGTTCAAATAGAAATAAATTTCTATCTCATACTGGGATCGAACCCTAGCCCCTTCAAATATAATTTCTTGACAATTTTTTATATACTGTAATTGTCGCAGGAATATATTATCGAGTTCGGCGTTACTCACATTGGAGTAGTCAACAGATGATCGAAGAAGGCTGACAATGGATTCCATCATTAGAGTTCGCAATTAAGTTGGTGAAGTGGAAAAGTTCCTAAGCATCCTAACTTGAGATAAAATTGTTCTGAACTTCATTTCAGAATATCGTTTACATAAACATACTGAAGAAGGGATATAAAAAGACAGCTGCGACTGATTGAACGTACAGGATCTAAGAGATGAAAGGGGAGGATTTAGTTACACCTTTTCTCTAACAAAATACACAATACTTTTTATTTTCTAAATTGGAATCACTGTAAAAAAAAAGTATGTACAAAATACAATCAATAAGATTATTAAAAAGTCTATCAGAAGCAACTACAAAACAACCACTTCGTAAAGATCAGGTGACCTATATACTGGTTAAACTGCATTTACAAAGACATCTCAAAAGCAGACACAAGGGTTCCAGCATGAGTTGAATTTTGCAAATACTATTTGTCTTCACCTTGACTTCATGACACTGAGGGCCAGTCATTTTAATGTCAATTTACAGATATTAAATAGCTGTAATTTTAATTTCATTTTCATGTATTCTGATTTCATGAATCTTTATACAAGAACTTACACTTCGTTTCATTTACAAGAATCAATGGAAGGGGCTGTGGTGGCCGCTGTGGTAATGTCCCTGACTGGTGAACGCCAGACTGGGGTTCGCCTCCCACTCAAACTCGTTAGTTCCTTTGGTCACGGCAACCTCAACATCCTTGTGAGCTGAGGATGGGGGGTTTGAGGAAGCCTATATATCTATCTCCTGAGTCATCAGCAGCCATTGCCTGGCCCTCCTTGGCCCTAGCTTGGGTGGATCTGGGGCTTGGGAGCTGATCATGTGTGTATATGGACAGTGTCTAAGGCATTGTCCTGCTCGATAAGGCAATGTCATTATCCCTTGCCCCTGCCATTCGTGAGCGGACTTTAAACCTTTAAACGTCTAAATACATTTTACATGCCAGAGGATAGAAAGAATCCCAGAGTCTAACAGTAGAAGGGAAGAAGCAGTCACTGCAATAGGAGGATTATCGCTTTTCTTACAATAGATGTGAGAAGAGGTGGGTTAACAGTCTTCCTTATTTAGGCTGAAAAGGCTGGATAGGATAACCTTGTACCACAGACACGAGGCCTCGTATGTTTGTTTGGCGTCCTGAAGAATTAATCATAGGCTCTCAGGTAAAGTTAATCACCGATGGAAACTTTTTATTGAAATTACATTAAATAATAGCTTCAAAAGAATCGTTATTATAAAGAGGATGATCAATACCATCAAAATAAGAGATAAAAAAAATTAAAAATCAACGCTGCATTAATTGAATTTTACTTCATTTTTATTTTTCTTGTACTTCTATTCACATTCTGGAGATCTCTATTGAATAGATTTATTGTCCAAATCGTTTGATCATTCGATAGAAGGTTTTTGCAGTATAGATAATAATAAAGAATTTATATATTGCAAAATCTGGGGGGAAAAAAAGGTAGAAAAAAATATTTGCCATATTATACTTTCTAAAGGAAATAAAAAAAAACATACGAAAGAGGATGTTGCTAAACAAAGACTCGAAAAGTGAAAAAAAAAAAGAAAATGAAAAATACTGGAATGAATAGCAAACCTTCAAAACCCCAACGACAGCAGTTGCATTTATCAACACAGTTATTCCATTTTTGCCAAAATGCAAAATCCGTGTATCTCAAACACGCAGTGTTCCCTGCACTTCCCAAAAAGCCAAATGACTTCGTACCCTGGAAAGCAAACCTGTCAGGGAATTTCAACCCGAAGGCCATTCTCGACTGAAACAAGTAATTCCTGAATACAAAAGTCTGGAAATGGAGCAATTGGAACAAGCAATTCCTCGACGGTAAAGTCTGGAAATAGCGCAACTGGAACAAAAATTACCTCAAAACGAAAATCCTAAAATTGCGCTACTGGAACAAGCAATTTCTCAACGCCAAAGTCTGCATATGGAGAAACTGGAATACGCAATTCCTCAACACGAAAGTCTGGAAATGGAGCAACTGGAACACGGAATTCCTCAACACAAAAGTCTAGAAATGGAGAAACTGGAACAAGCAATTCCTTAACACGAAAGTCAGGAAATGGAGCAACAGGAACAAGCAATTCCTCAACAGCAGTCTGTAAATGGAGCAACTGGAACAAACAATTCCTCAACATGAAAGTCTGGAAATGGAGAAACTGGAACACGCAATTCCTCAACAGCAAAATCTAGAAATGGAGCAACTGGAACAAGCAATTCCTCAACAACAAAATCTGCAAATTGAGCAACTGGCATATGCAATTCCTCTGCACGAAAGTCTGGAAATCGCGCAACTGGAACAAGCAATTCCTAAACACGAAAGTCTGGAAATTGAGAAACTGGAACACGCACTTCCTCAACAACAAAGTCTGCAAATGAAGCAACAGGAACATGCAATTCCTCAACACGAAAGTCTGGAAATGGAGCAAATAAAACGAGCTATTCCTCAACAGCAAAGTCTGTAAATGCTGGAAAAAAGATGAAGAAATCCCCCTCCGTAGGGGAATTTAAAATAAAAAAGGTCCAGGGGCGTGGCATATCCTATGTTGCAGATTACATATTCACAAGAAATATTGCAAACTTCACACGTCAGGGGAGACTAAAATTCTTATAAAATCCAGAATCGAGGTCACGACTGGCTGGATATGGCATTGTATTTCCAAGATACAAGGATTGTTTTCCTGAAGCACCTCTGTTCTATTACAATTTGAAGAAATCCGTCTTTTCGTGAATTTTCATTTAATTAATCGTTGTCGGCTTATTTTGAATTATCACATTAAGAGACAACAATATCTTTACTATCTAATTCACGAGAAAAATCATTTAGCAGAGCTTTAATGATAAAAAATTTACCTTTCCTATTAATAATAAAAAACAATACAGTTAAGCCTAAATATACAAAATCAGCTGATATAAAATGTATTTGCCACAGTTGACTTAGTTCTGCCATTATTGGAGCACAGCCATTTTAAAAGACATGGATTTGTTTGATGTATAGAGAAGCGTACAGAACAAAATTCTTCACAAAGAAGATATAATACAATAGGAAGATATGTATATACGAGAGAGAGAGAGAGAGAGAGAGAGAGAGAGAGAGAGAGAGAGAGAGAGAGAGAGAGAGAGAGAGATGTGCAAAGTAATCATTTGATCTCTCTCTCTCTCTCTCTCTCTCTCTCTCTCTCTCTCTATATATATATATATATATATATATATATAAATTATATATATATAAAATTTATATATAAATATATCTCTATATATATATATATATATATATATATATATATATATATATATATATATATATACACACACACACACATATATAACGTACCGCTATCACTTCGACTCTGCTCCATTCACGACTGCATCTAACAGTCAACTCTCATTAACTGGAAGATTATAAGTATTCCAAGAAGATACATCAGTTAGGATTCCTCTGCTTTTGGGAACCGACCGAATCCATCCCCAAAGAAGAGTCATTTGAATTCAGCTTTTTATTTCAGATATCTTTTTCTGTTTTCCGTCGATAATGTACCACGTTTCGAATTTACATTTTTAATGATGACACAGCAGAATTTTTATTTCTGCACTTTGTAATTCAGCGCTGGATTATTTTTCCAATGGAGGACAAAGCGATACTCAACTTTTAACAACTCGATAGCTTTTTTTTTTTTTTTCATTTCAATTCAGAATTTACGATATACTTCAATCGATTTATGATATATGTATATCTGTATGCATATACACACATAAATATATATATATATATATATATATATATATATATATATATATATATATATATATATATATATATATATGTATATATATATATATATATATATATATATATATATATATAATATATATATATATATATATATATATATATATATATATATATATATATATATATATATATATATATATATATATATATATATATATATATCTATATATATATAGCATGTATAGATATTATATATATATATATATATATATCTATATATATAGATATATATATATATATATATACATGTATATACACACGTGTATATATATATGTGTGTGTGTTTTATATACATAGTAGCATTCAATTATGCTATTATATCCCATTCCCTCTCAGGAAGTAGCTGCAGGAATTGCTAACCTACCGTGTTCTGGCCGTCCACATTCAACCAACTCCCATGTACTGCATAGGTCAACAAAGGTGTCACTGATATTTTTAAAGAGAGGATATTCAGGCGGACGGTTCCGATGATGGGATGAGTCATAAATAACATTGTAATAGGAAAACTAATCTTTACTTCCTTCTCAAGAACCAACAACAGATGGGCTTCTGACATCCACAAAGGATGGTATACCAAGAGCGGTATCACAAAACATCGGAAACCATTACTTCTGATAATATGCAAAGCCTTGCAAAAATATGCATAACTCCTTGACAGCGTATGAGTTGTTTCAGCTTTCGGGAGAAAAAAAAAAACATGGAATTATGAAGTCTACCTGTAAAACATGGAGTATTTCTAAATCATAAAGTACGGTGTTATCTACATGGAAAGATAATAGAGTGGGGACAAGGCCTAGAATGAAAAGAAAAAGTCATAGTCAATTGAATTAAATCTACAAAATCTGAAGGTCTTTTTAAAAGAGCATAAGAAAATTAAGAATTTCTCAATTTTGGTAAATTCTTATACTAACAACGACCAAATAGAGTCCTTTTTTAAAAGCTTTACAGATAAACGGTATAAGCCATCGTTTGTAACAACACTGATGTAGAATTATCCAGACTCCAAATAGCGTAAAAAATCAATAAAATATTGTATATATGACTTCAGCAAATGTATCAATGTTGACAACACCTTCCTGCAGTGGACCAAACAGTTACTGTCAAAATAAAACGGTAACCAAAGTCAGAATGCCCAGCTCTCTCTCTCTCTCTCTCTCTCTCTCTCTCTCTCTCTCTCTCTCTCTCTCTCTCTCTCTCTCTCTCTCTCATAAATCCCTATTTTTATTTACTGGTTTTGCAGAAAGAACAGAGGTGCAACATTCGTCATGATGGTGGCTGAACAGACAATTTATATCTTGTGCCTTTTTCCTGCATTCTGTTTTCCTTCGTTGTTTCAACATCAGATTCTTCCATGTTCTGCCTCTGTTGCACCACATCCAACATGAACAAGACATGTTTTGAATGAGCAAAAATATGAGAATAATTTTAGCTGCTTCCGTCAATTTTGCTTTTCCTGTGCTGAATCTTTTGTTATGAAATGGGTCTTTGGAAATTTTAAATTCCATGCAATTGCTCTCATTGCTTACTGTTTAGTACAGTAAATTGTAGTACTTATTGAGAAACATTTTCCATATATTAAATCAATATTTCAAAACATATCAAGGATGAATTTCTTAGAAATAAAACATATTCACAGAAGGGAATAGACCACAGTATGAATTTACAATCCTGTGGTACTTTGAAAACCTCAAGTTTTAAATTTACTGTGGTGATATTTGTACTTTAATCAATTCAAATCTATTGATTTATAATGATACCTCAGTTCCATAGGTTCGAAACGCATTTCATATATAATTCGAAGGTAATGAGTAATGATCCTGATACTTATCACAGTCAGTATTTAAAATATTGTCATTTGAAAGCTCTTGGAGCGTCATCAACGAATGTTACAGCTTAATATCTATAATTCATTCTAAAGCTGACAACATCTACAACTGTTTTCAACACAGTCAAACATGATTTGTCTTTTCGCAACGGTCTCAAATCTGAAACTTTCATAACTGGACAGAACAACAATTTCCAAAACGAGACCATCACTCCGTTCCTAGTATAGTTAAGAGTCCGGATTAAACATTTTACTTTCATTCGAATTTTGCCTTCAGAAAAACCAGTTTGGTCTTAGCGCGGATGACCCAAGTTTTGCAATTTCATTGCACTTTAAAACATCATCATCAAATGGTTTCAGAAAGCTATGGATTGTCCGCTGAATACAAAGTTGATTGTATCAATGCTAAATTCTTCACACGCTTAATTCTATCATTTTAGAGTTTTTTTTTCTCTTACGTTGTTATCGGTAACATCCTAAGAAGTCTACCTTTAGGACCTAATTTCTAAAAGAAATAATTTTTTTATTTCTAACAATCATTATAAATTGAACCATTACAGGAAGATATCTTGGTAGTCAAATCTTCTAAAAGCTGTATTGAACAGGGAATAAAAGCCATCTCCTTCAGTGCAAGTATTGGAACAAGAGTTATGTGGTAAGTCCTTAGCAGAGCATCAGCACAACTGTCACAGTATCAAAGGTTATCGCAATTCTTCTTCATTCACAACTATCTCTAAACTAATGTGCGTGAAAAGATACACAGGATATTAATAAATGAATAAATGTATGTTAATATAAATATATATATATAATATATAATATATATATACAGTATATATATATATATATATATATAGAGAGAGAGAGAGAGAGAGAGAGAGAGAGAGAGAGAGAGAGAGAGAGAGAGAGAGAGAGATTAATATGAAAAGGTGGACTAGAAAAAGAAAGGCCAATGGAACATTTCTGCTTAACTGTTTTCATATACATCCTGCACAAATGTTCAGTTATCTCAACATTCATAACGAAATCCTTCCAAAAACTGAAATCGCATAAGTAGAAAAAAAACTTCCAGGTCTGAGGCATCACACTTGACCCGTTGATAAGATTGACTGGACCGAAATGTAATTTAAAACCTTGACTTTGGTAAATTTCACAACTGTCGTACATATATACATACACACGTCAAGAGAGAGAGAGAGAGAGAGAGAGAGAGAGAGAGAGAGAGAGAGAGAGAGAGAGAGAGAGAGAGAGAGATCATTCTCGGATCAAGTGATTCTGCAGATTTTATCTGATCAACAGAACCGGTTTCACAAAACATGCAGAGCACTAAAGGGAATAAGCTAATCATTAATAATTTCAATGATTCACTAATCGACTTTGGTAGGATTGGTATCGACCCTATAATGCTACTGCCAAGTGAACTTGGCCAATCATTTAGAAGATTCTAATCTCGAACATTAGACGCCGTTTTCAATTGTGTTGGTAAATAACAATTTGGAGAAAAGTGGCTCGTTTTACAGGCTAGAGCTGGGTAGGTAATATGCGCTGGGAACATTTACCAGGACTAAACTGATTGATGTGGAGTGTTTTGGAGAAGAAAAAAAAAAATCATAATTTTAAAAATAAAAAAATAAAAAAATTGGTAATTGTTTCCAACACCACGCTCTCCATTTACTCCAAAATAATGCAATCCTGCAGTTCCCATCTTCTTGCACAATAATTAGGTGGTTATTTAAATTCTGGGAAAGCAATAATTAGCAAGATATGTTGAGGAGGGGGGAAGGGGTTATAAAAGGAAAGTAGTCCTTTTTCATCACTAAACGACTTGGTACTGACATGTCAACATAGTCAACCAAACAGAATTCGTGATGCCATCGTACATTTGATATACTGTATATTCAAAATATACTTAATCAAAAAATGAGTGATTACTCAAAAGTGTCACTATTGTAAATTGCATATTTTATGGACACTTTTGAGTAATTAATCCATTTTTATTAAGTATATTTTGAATATACAGTATATCAAATATACGCTGGCATCACGAATTCTGTTTGGTTGACTGTTGACATGTCAGTTCCAAATCGTTTAGTGACGAAACCGAGCTATTTTTTTTTTTATAACCCCTTTCCCCTTCCTCAACATATCTTGCTAATTATTGCTTTCCCAGAAATTAAATAACCACCTAATTACTGTGCAAGAAGATGGGAACTGCAGGATTGTATTATTTTGGAGTAAATGGAGAGCCTGGTGTCGTAAACAATTACCAAAAAATTGCCAGTTCCTTCGTGAGGGCCGGAAGGGAGTCTACCCCTCCCACCCAGCCCCTCTCCCCAAACCCCACCCCCCACCAACCCCACCCATGCCTCATACTGCTAAAATCCGGGATAAAAAAAGCTGTTGAAGGGCATTACAAGGACTTTCTTCTTAAATGTCATTACAAAAGCTAAGGTCATCTACGTTGATAAGGTATTTACATAAAAATTAATCTATAATACAATTAACTTTTAGTTAAAAAAAAAAAGCTTTAACGAAACATATTCAATCTGGTCATCCACCCAAAACTGTATTAAAAAATGCTAGCCAATGGTTAAAGATTGATAGTGAAATACAGAACTGATGCCTCCATGAACACCAATCCTTAAAAGACTTTCAACTGACCTTAGAAGTCCGGTGACTGAGGCAATGGGTGGCAACGAGATCCGAAAGCCGAAGACCAAAGAAAGTATATAGGATATGTAAATTGACTTCCATGTCCTGGAAAAAAAAAAGAGCTAATGTCAGTAAAAGAATAAAACCTTATCTTAAATGGAAAAATATATATATTTGAAAATATATTGTCTGGGAATAAACAAAACCGAAACCGGATAATCTCATTAAAGGAAAAAATAAAAACTTTATTAGGAGAAACAAATTCCGTGGAAGTCTTTGAGACGAATAAAATGAAGGAAATGTTCTACAGAACTAAACCAGGAATTCTTTAATCGAATTTGGTTTACAAGTTACATCACAAGAATCGAAAAAGGAAAAATGTAATATAATTTTAAAACTAAATATGAATTGCACGTGTGTGTGTATATATATATATATATATATATATATATATATATATATATATATATATATACATATATATATATAATATACATATATATATATACATATATATATACATATATATATTAGTATAGATATACATATAAATAAATATATATACAGTATATATATATATATATATATATATATATATATATATATATGTGTGTGTGTGTGTATATATATATATATATATATATATATATATATATATATATATATGTGTGTGTGTGTGTGTGTGTGTGTGTGTGTGTGTATATATATATATATATATATATATATATATATATATATATATATATATATACATATATATATATATCCCAGAAATTAATAACTTGTTCCTTAGTGCAAATATTTGATCGCTGTAAATTTGTGTATAACATATACCAAATGACAGATCAGTTCAGGCTTTGCAACCATAGTGCTTTAACCTTTATCTTTCCTTTACAATTCTTTCTCTTTTCCCTTTATTCTGAATAGTATATTTCACTTTTCTTTTGCGTCAAATTGAATGATGTTACATCCTTAATTAAGAGCAAAAGAAATCACATAAATATACCTCACTGGAATAATATTTCTCGAAGACGTTAACTGATTCTCAAGAAATAGTTACTTCCAGATAGGCTGTTGTGAATCTCTCCAATCCAGCAATAAATTTGTTAACCTTTCTTAAGTTACATTTAATCAACTTAAAACGCTTAATTGTGAAATCACCTAAAGTGATAAACATTTAAAAGTTGATATAAATCCTACGGCAAAAAAAAAATATATGTATATAAATGAGGATGGAAAGGAAAGGCAAATGGATTAGAATGTGATTTGGATTTGTTGATGGAATCTTTTCATTGGTTTTAATGCTAAGGGCAGGGGCAGGGGAGGCCCTTCAATGCCCAGGGTATCAGGGGGGAAACCCCAAAGTTGCACAATGAAGTAAAATTTAAACGTGGCTTGAGAACAAATTGGAAAAGGGGAATACGCGAGCATAAAACACACGCACAAATACACACACACACACACACACACATATATATATATATATATATATATATATATATATACATATATTATATATATATGTATATATATATATATATATATATATATATATATATATATATATATATAATCTCAGGATAATTCAGAGATTAAATATATTTACCAGCTCACATCTATAGCCTAAATTGTTTACCTTCATCAATAACATAAAATGGAAATTAATCTAAACCCAGCAAATGTGTTCCTGTGGGGTCATCAGAAACTCCAAGTACCCAATGCTGATTTCAGTAGAAGTGCAAATTGTCCGAAGTATCCATTTAATTGACTCTTTCCCTTATCTTAGTTGACACTCATCCTTTGATAATGCTTGAGGATCCGACTTCAACTAGTCTCAGAGGAAGAAATAAATGGTGTTTTGTTGTGTTTGTGGAAAATTATAATTTATCACCATGAACAGCAACATCAATGATAATGTTATCAGAAGAAGAAGAAGAAGAAGAAGAAGAAGAAGAAGAAGAAGAAGAAGAAGAAGAAGAAGAAGAAGAAGAAGAATAAGAATAAGAGGAAGAAGGGGAAATACTGAAAAATAAAGAAGAATGAATACCATCCACAGAAGTTTTAATTCTCACCAAAAAAAAAAATGCAGGACCAGTATTTTCCACTATAAGATATTATTCTTCAATAAAAACAATTATAGATCCAACCGTATACATTAGTTTGAGTGAATCCGTAATCATTTTATTTAACAGTACAAAAAACAGAAGATAAAAAGGAGAGAAAATGGAATCAGCGCTGAGAAACCCCAGCGAATCTTAAAAGGTGATCCAATGCATTTCTCAAGAAATCGAGAACCAATACATTTCGGAAGGAGGTAAAGCAAAGAAAAAGGTTTTGGTTTAAGGCAAAATATTCAACAGATTCCGGGTTAGAAGAACTTTTATTTTCATTTGAAATTGCTAGTTATGATTATGAGAGTTGTAGTTACCTGCTTTTTTAGTATATAAATGAAAACACAAACAAAACACACACACACACACACACACACACACACATATATATATATATATATATATATATATATATATATATATATATATATATATATATATATGTGTGTGTGTGTGTGTGTGTGTGAAAATCAACACAATGACGTGTTCAAATAGAAATAAATATCTATCTCACACTGGGATCGAACCCTAGCCCCTTTAAATATAATTTCTTGACAATTCTTTATATACTGTAATTGTTGCAGGAATATATTATCGAGTTCGGCTTTACTCACATTGGAGTAGTCAAGAGATGATCGAAGAAGGCTGACAATGGATTCCATCATTAGAGTTCGCAATTAAGTTGGTGAAGTGGGAAAGTTCCTAAGCATCCTAACTAGAGATAAAATTGTTCTGAACTTCATTTCAGAATATCGTTTACATAAACATACTGAAGAAGGGATATAAAAAGACAGCTGCGACTGATTGAACGCACAAGATCTAAGAGATGAAAGGGGAGGATTTAGTTACACTTTTTCTCAAGACAAAATACAAAATACTTTTTATTTTCTAAATTGGAATCACTGTAAAAAACAATGCGTACAAAACACAATCAATAAAATTTTTAAAATGTCTATTAGAAGCAACTACAAAACAACCACTTCGTAAAGATCAGGTGACCTATATACTGGTTAAACTGCATTTACAAAGACATCTCAAAAGCAGACACAAGGGTTCCAGCATGAGTGGAATTTTGCAAATACTATTTGTCTTCACCTTGACTTCATGACACTGAGGGCCAGTCACTTTAATGTCAGTTTACAGATATTAATTAGCTGTATTTTTAATTTCATTTTCATGTATTCTGATTTCATGAATCTTTATACAAGAACTTACACTTCGTTTCTGGTACAAGAATCAATGGAAGGGGCTTTGGTGGCCGCTGTGGTAATGTCCCTGACTGGTGAACGCCAGACTGGGGTTCACCTCCCGCTCAAACTCGTTAGTTCCTTTGGTCACTGCAACCTCAACATCCTTGTGAGCTGAGGATGGGGGGTTTGAGGAAGCCTATATGTCTATCCCCTTAGTCATCAGCAGCCATTACCTGGCCCTCCTTGGCCCTAGCTTGGGTGGATCTGGGGCTTGGGAGCTGATCATGTGCGTATATGGACGGTCTCTAAGGCATTGTCCTGCTCGATAAGGCAATGTCATTATCCCTTGCCCCTGCCATTCGTGAGCGGACTTTAAACCTTTAAACATCTAAATACATTTTACATGGCTCAGGATAGAAAGAATCCCAGAGTCTAACAGTAGAAGGGAAGAAGCAGTCACTGCAATAGGAGGATTTTCCCTTTTCTTACAATAGATGTGGCAAGAGGTGGGTTGACAGGCTTCCTTATTTAGGCTGAAAAAGCTGGATAGGATAACCTCGTACCACAGACACGAGGCCTCCTATGTTTGTTTGGCGTCCTGAAGAATTAATCATAGGCTCTCAGGTAAAGTTAATCATCGATTGAAACTTTTTATTGAAATTACATTAAATAATTGCTTCAAAAGAATCGTTATTACAAAGAAGATGATCAATACCGTCAAAATAAGAGATACAAAAAAATTAAAAATCAACACTGCATTAATTGAATTTTACTTCAATTTTATTTTTCTTGTTTTTCTATTCACATTCTGGAGTTCTCTTTTGAATAGATTTATTGTCCAAATCGTTTGATCATTCGATAGAAGGTTTTTGCAGTGTAAATAATAACAAAGAATTTATATACTGCGAAATCTGGGGAAAAAAAGGTAGAAAAAAAAATATTTGCCATATACTTTCTAAAGGAAATAAAAAAAAAAACATACGAAAGAGGATGTTTCTAAACAAAGGCTCGAAAAGTGAAGAAAAAAAGGAAAATGAAAAATGCTGGAATGAATAGCAAACCTTCAGAACCCCAACGTCTGCAGTTGCATTTATCAACACAGTTATTCCATTTTTGCCAAAATGTAAAATCCGTGTATCTCAAACACGCAGTGTTCCCTCCACTTCCCAAAAAGCCACATGACTTCGTAGCCCTGAAAGCAAACCTGTCAGGGAATTTCAACCCGAAAGCCATTCTCAACTGAAACAAGCAATTCCCCAATACAAATGTCTGGAAATGGAGCAACTGGAACAAGCATTTCCGACGGTATAGTCTGGAAATCGCGCAACTGGAACAAACATGACCTCAAAACGAAAATCCTAAAATTGCACTACTGGAACAAGCATTTCCTCAACAACAAAGTCTGCAAATGGAGAAACTGGAACAAATAATTCCTCAACATGAAAGTCTGGAAATGAAGCAACTGGAATACGCAATTCCTCAACACGAAAGTCTGGAAATGGAGAAACTAGAACAAGCAATTCCTCAACATGAAAGTTTGGAAATGGAGAAACTGGAACACGCAATTCCTCAATACGAAAGTCTGGAAATGGGGAAACTGGAACAAGCAATTCCTCAACACAGAAGTCTGGAAATGGAGCAACTGGAATAAACAATTCCCTTATAACAAAGTCTGCAAATTGAACAACTGGCATACGCAATTCCTCAACACGAAAGCCTTGAAATGGAGAAACTGGAACAAGCGATTCCTCAACACGAAAGTCTGGAAATGGAGCAACTGGAACAAGCAATTCCTCTACACGAAAGTTTGGAAATTGCGCAACTGGGACAAACAATTCCTCAACAGCAAAGTCTGCAAATGAAGCAACTGGAACACGCAATTCCTCAACAGCAATGTCTGCAAATTGAACAACTGGCATACGCAATTCATCGACACGAAAGTCTGGAAACGAAGCAACTGGAACAAGCAATTCATCAACACGAAAGTCTGGAAACGAAGCAACTGGAACAAGCAATTCCTCTACACGAAAGTCTGGAAATTGCGCAACTGGGACAAATATTTCCTCAACTGCAAAGTCTGCAAATGAAGCGACTGGAACACGCAATTTCTCAACAGCAATGTCAGCAAATTGAGCAACTGGCATATCTCTCTCTCTCTCTCTCTCTCTCTCTCTCTCTCTCTCTCTCTATATATATATATATATATATATATATATATATATATATATATATATATAATTATATATATATATATATATATATACACAGTATATATATATATATATATATATATATATATACACACACACATATAACGTACCGCTATTACTTCGACTCTGCTCCATTCACGACTGCATCTAACAGTCACCTCCAATTGACTGAAAGATTATAAGTATTCCAAGTAAGATACATAAGTTTGGATTCCTCTGCTTTTGAGAACCGACCGAATCCATCCCCAAAGAACTGTCATTTGAATTCCGCTTTTTATTTCAGATATTTTTTTCTGTTTTCCGTCGATAATGTACCACGTTTCGAATTTACATTTTTAATGATGACACAGCAGAATTTTTATTTCTGCACTTTGTAATTCAGCGCTGGATTATTTTTTCCAATGGAGGACAAAGCGATACTCAACTTTTAACAACTCGATAGCTTTTTTTAATTTTTTTTTTCATTTCAATTCAGAATGGACGATATACTTCTATCGATTTATGATATATGTATATCTGTATGCATACACACACACACACACACACACATATATATATATATATATATATATATATATATACATATATATACACATATATATATACATATATATACATATATATATATATGCATGTTTATATGTATATATATATATATATATATATATAAATGTATATACATATATACATATATATATATACATATATATATACACATATATACACACGTATATATATATATATATATATGTGTGTGTGTGTGTGTGTGTGTGTGTGTTTTATATACATGGTAGCATTCGATTATGCTATTAAATCCCATTCCCTCTGAGGAAGTAGCTACAGGAATTGCTAACCTACCGTGTTCTGGCCGTCCACATTCAACCAACTCCCATGTACTGCATAGGTCAACAAAGGTGTCACTGATTTTTTTAAAGAGGATATTCAGGCGGACGGTTCCGATGATGGGATGAGTCATAAATAACATTGTAATAGGAAAACTAATCTTTACTTCCTTCTCAAGAACCAACAACAGATAGGCTTCTGACATCCACAATGGATGGTATACCAAGAGCGGTATCACAAAAACAAAACATCGAAAACCATTACCTCTGATAATATGCAAACCCTTGCAAAAATATGCATAACTCCTTGACAGCGTATGAGTTGTTTCAGCTTTCGGGAGAAAAAAAAAAAACATGGAATTATGAAGTCTAGCTGTAAAACATGGAGTATTTCGAAATCATGAAGTACGGTGTTATCTACATGGAAAGATAATAGAGTGGCGACAAGGCCTAGAATGAAAAGAAAGTCATAGTCAATTGAATTAAATCTACAAAATCTGAAGGTCTTTTTAAAAGAGCATATGAAAATTAAGAATTTTTCAATTTTGGTAAATTCTTATACTAACAACGACTGATAAACGGTACAAGCCATCGTTTGTAACATCACTGATGTAGAATTATCCAGACTCCAAATAGCGTAAAAATCAATAAAATATTGTATATGTAACTTCAGCAAATGTGTCAATGTTGACAACACCTTTCTGCAGTGGACCAAACACAGTTACTGTCAAAATAAAACGGTAACCAAAATCTGAATTCCCGGCTCTCTCTCTCTCTCTCTCTCTCTCTCTCTCTCTTCTCTCTCTCTCTCTCTCTCTCTCTCTCTCTCTCTCTCATAAATCCCTATTTCTATTTGCTGGTTTTGCAGAAAGAACAGAGGTGCAACATTCGTCATGATGGTGACTGAACAGACAATTTATATCTTGTGCCTTTTTCCTGCATCCTGTTTTCCTTCGTTGTTTCAACATCAGATTCTTCCATGTTCTATCTCAGTTGCACCACATCCAACATGAACAAGACATGTTTTGAATGAACAAAAATATGAGTATAATTTTAGCTGCTTCCGTCAATTTTGCTTTTCCTGTGCTGAATCTTTTGTTATGAAATAGGTCTTTGGAAATTTTAAATTCCATGCAATTGCTCTCATTACTTACTGTTTATTACAGTAAATTGTAATAGTTATTGAGAGACATTTTTTCCATATATCAAATCAATATTTCAATACATATCGTGGGTGAATTTCTTAGAAATAAACCATATTTATGAAAGGAAATAGACGACAGTATGAATTTACAATCCTGTGGTACTTTGAAAACCTAAGAAGGTTTTGGCAAGTTTGAAATTTACTGTGGTGATACTTATACTTTAACTAATTCAAATCTATTGATTTATAGTGATACCTCAGTGCCATAGGTTCGAAATGCATATTAAATATAATTCGAAGGTAATGAGTAATGATCCTGATACTTATCACAGTCAGTATTTAAAATATTGTCATTTGAAATCTCTTGGAGCGTCATCAACGAATGTTACAACTTAATATTGAGAATTCATTCTAAAGCTGACAACATCTACAACTGTTTTCAACACAGTCAAACACATGATTTGTCTTTTCGCAACGGTCTCAAATCTGAAACTTTCAGAACTGGACAGAACAGCGATTTCCAAAACCAGACAATCACTCCGTTCCTTGTATAGTTAGAGTCCGGATTAAACATTTTACTTTCATTCCAATTTTGCCTTCAGAAAAACCAATTTGGTCTTAGCGCGGATGACCCCAGTTTTGCAATTTCATTGCACTTTAAAACGTTATCATCAAATGGTTTCAGAAAGCTATGGATTGTCCGCTGAATACAAAGTTGATTGTATCAATGCTAAATTCTTCACACGCTTAATTCAACCATTTTAGAGTTTTTTTCTCTTACGTTGTTATCGGTAACATCATAAGAACTCTACCTTTAGGACCTAATTTCTAAAAGAAATAATTTCTTTATTTCTAACAATCATTATAAATTGAACCATTACAGCAAGATATCTTAGATGTCAAATCTTCTAAAAGCTGTATTGAACAGGGAATAAAAGCTATCTCCTTCAGTGCAAGTACTGGAACAAGAGTTAGGTGGTATGTCCTTAGCAGAGCATCAGCACAACTGTCACAATATCAAAGGTTATCCCAATTCTTCTTCATTCACAACTATCTCTAACTGTCCCAATATCAAAGGTTATCCCAATTCTTCTTCATTCACAACTATCTCTAAACTAATGTGCGTGAAAAGATACACAGGATATTAATAAATGAATAAATGTATGTTAATATATATATATATATATATATATATATATATATATATATATATAATATATATATATATATATATATATATATATATATACATATATATATATATACACATATATATACAGAGAGAGAGAGAGAGAGAGAGAGAGAGAGAGAGAGAGAGAGAGAGAGAGAGAGAGAGAGAGAGAGAGAGAGAGAGAGAGAAATTAATATAAAAAGGTGGATTAGAAAAAGAAAGGCAAGTGGAACATTTCTGCTCAACTGTTTTCATATACATCCTGCACAAATGTTCAGTTACTTCAACATACATAACGAAATCCTTCCAAAAGCTGAAATCGCATAAGTAGAAAAAAAAGTTCCAGGTCTGAGTCATCACACTTGACGCGTTGATAAGATTGACTGGACCGAAATGTAATTTAAAACTTTGACTTTGGTAAATTTCACAACTGTCGTACATATATACATACACACGTCAGTAGAGAGAGAGAGAGAGAGAGAGAGAGAGAGAGAGAGAGAGAGAGAGAGAGAGATCTTTCTCGGATCAAGTGATTCTGCAGATTTTATCTGATCAACAGAACCGGTTTCACAAAACATGCAGAGCACTAAAGGGAATAAGCTAATCATTTATAATCAATGATTCACTAATCGACTTTGGTAGGATTGGTATCGACCCTATAATGCTACAGCCAAGTGAACTTGGCTAATCATTTAGAAGATTCTAATCTCGAACATTAGACGCCGTTTTCAATTGTGTTGGTAAATAACAATTTGGAGAAAAGTGCCTCGTCTTACAGGCTAGAGCTGGGTAGGTAAGATCCGCTGGGAACATTTACCAGGACTAAAGTGATTGATGTGAAGTGTTTTGGGACAAACAGACAGACAAAAAAAAAAAAAAAAACAACATACGGAAAAAATCATAATTTTAAAAATATAAAAATAAAAAGATTGCTAATTGTTTCCAACACCACGCTCTCAATTTACTCCAAAATAATGCAATCCTGCAGTTCTCATCTTCTTGCACAGTAATTAGGTGGTTATACCCTGGACAGGTATGCTGGGTCGTACGCGACCCCTACAGCATGTTCAAAACCTGTTTTTTCCCCATAAATCATCAGCTGTCTCGAATATGGAAGTGATCGACCTGCAAGGGGTGACTAGTCTACATGCCATTGTCTGCTTTAGGATTAATTTTCGTCTAACTTCCCTCCTTCCCCGTGTTTTAACCACCCCAGGGGTCGACCTCGACCCTGAAATACCTTTATAGGGGTAAGTGATCAAACAGCAAAGTTATTACATAATTATAAATTGTCGAACAGTGTTGATACTTGTTTGGTTCTTTATAGTTGGAAAGTGTGGGTGGATGGTGTGTCTACCACTTGCATGACATTAGTTTTGGCTTAGATGCCATATATTGCCATGAGGTCCATTTTCCCTCAAATGCTAATTTCTGAATTATTTTTATTTTTTGCAAATTTCTGATTTTTTTCTATTTATTTTGAATTTATCTTCAATAATGGCCAGCAGGCAGTATTCCCTCGGCATGGATGTCATCAACACACTTCTAATGGAGTTAAAAAGAGATGTTGATGATAATATGGAGCTTGACCCTCATGTGTTTGATATTTATTTCTCTGATAATTTCTCCTTCGTATTTGTCAATATTTTTCTTATGTGTATTAGGTACTTGAAATTGATTTATATAGTGTTTTATTATTATTATTATTATTATTATTATCATCATTATTATTATAGATCATAGTTTATGTATATATAATAATTTGATATTATTTTACTTTTTATTGGTCAGCAGTTTCTTATTTTGATTTAATTTTACTTTGATTGGCTACCGATTTGCTATTTGATATCCTTTTACTTTTATTAGTTACTAATTCTATTTTCTCTTGCTGTAAGTATTATATCAATTTGAGTTGGTCACATCAAGCTTCCTGAAAGGACTCACTGTCATAGCTGCTGTGACGGCGCCGAGTAAGGGTGTGAACTCAAAGGCAGATTGGAAACGACTGAGTTGTTTATTAAGGAACACGCTTCTTTATATACAAAACCTCAAGGCAACAGGACATGACCTGTTCGAGAGACAGACAATGTTACAGAGCAAAACGGAGACATGATCATTCAGGTTCTTTTTAGTGCGAGGGAAGAGCGCAGATACAAGCATAATATATACAAAAGGAATTATGTACAATTGTGTGACATACGGTTGGTACATGGCTCCCCCCCTAAAAATGACATACTGTACATGTTAAATAGGGCGCCCTGATCTAGAGAGGCGAACTGTAGGCGGGTCATCTGGCAGAAGATAAGCAGGTTTTAGACGATCAATGGAGACCCAGTCTTCTTTACCCCGAATGTTGAGGAGGAATGCTTTCGGACTGCGTCGGATCACAAGGAAAGGGCCCGTGTAAGGGGGCGTTAGTGGTGGCTTGCTGGTGTCGTTGCGCAGGAAGACGTGCGTTGCAGAGTGCAAGTCCGTTGGTATGTGATGCTTCGCTGGGGGCTTGTAAGTCTGGTGGCACGGAGTAAATTTTCCCACGACGTGACGTATGCGCTGGAGATCGTCGGAGGAGGTTGTAGAAGGAAAAAATTCGGCAGGGACGACCAACGGGTCGCCATACACCATTTCGGCTGCCGAGACGTCGAGGGCGTCTTTAGGAGTGGTCCTTAGTCCAAGGAGGACCCAGGGAAGCTGAGTAAACCAGTTGCAATCCTTGCAGCGGGACATCAAAGCTGCTTTGAGGGTGCGATGAAAACGTTCAACCATTCCATTGGCAGCGGGGTTGTAGGCCGTTGTCTGATGTAGGGTGATGCCCAGGAGATTCGCTAATGACGTCCATAATTGAGAGGTGAAAGTGGTTCCCCTGTCAGAAGTAATATGCTCAGGGATACCGAATCTTGAAATCCATCCAGAGAGTAAGGCAGATGTACATGAGGCGGACGTTGCAGTTTCCATGGGAATGGCTTCAGGCCAACGAGTGGAGCGGTCGATGACGGTAAACAGGTAACGATGTCCTTGTGATGTGGGTAGGGGGCCTACAACGTCGACGTGAATGTGTGCGAAACGACGCTGAGGTTGAGGAAAGGTGCCCACTCCTGAATCCGTGTGTCGATGTACTTTGGAAGTTTGGCAAGAAGTACAGGCGCGAACCCAATCCTTAGCATCCTTAGAAATGCCGTGCCAAATGAACTTTGCCTTCAGCAGCTGTGCAGTAGAACGGCACGAGGGATGTGAAAGGCCGTGGATGAAATCAAACACCTGTCGGCGCATGGGAGCAGGAATCCAAGGTCGTGGTCTACCAGTACTGACGTCACAGAGGAGGGTGGTGTTGGAGTCTTCGAGGGGAAAATCCTCCCAACGGAGGGACGTGCAGGATGTCCTACAAGCTTGATACTCTGGATCCTGTCGTTGGGCTTCAGCCAGGGCGTTGTAATCCAATCCCAGGTGAACGGCAGCCAACGTGTTTCTTGACAGGGCATCGGCAACGGGATTCATTTTCCCAGGGACGTATTGGAGGGTGCAATTGTATTCAGCCACGGCGGAGAGATGTCGGCGTTGACGGGCGGACCAGGCGTCAGACTGTCGAGTGAAGGCGTGCACCAGAGGCATGTGGTCTGTGCGAATGACGAAGGGCGTACCTTCTAAGAAAATGGCGAAAGTGACGGACAGCCAAGTGCACCGCCAGCAATTCTCGATCAAAGGTAGAATAACCCGATTCTGCCTTGGACAGTTTTCTGCTGAAGAAGGCCAATGGGCGGGGCGAGCCTTTGACCACCTGCTCGAGTACTGCACCAATAGCGACGTCGCTGGCATCGGTGGAGAGAAGGAGAGGGGCGTGTGGGATAGGAAAAGTGAGAGCCGCAGCAGTTGATAGGGCCTTCTCCGTTGGCAGCTACCAAGCGGACGTCGGCAGATGTAGACAGACTACGTTGTGCCTTGAAGAGTTTCCTTGGCAAAAGAGAACGACAAGCACCTGTGTCTACCAAAAATCGCACGCCCGTTCCTGCATCCTGTAAAAAGAAAAGATTAGAAACATGGGAGGCCACCGCCACAAGCGATGGCCTACTTACACGTTTTTTGGCCACTGACAATCTTTGGCACATTTCTTCGCGGTTGCCCCGAATCTGAAGTGGTAGTAGCAAAACTGCGGCGGATGGGAGGTAGTAAGTGGTTGTAAAAGTCGTTCGTTGGGGCGCGAGCGATTGGTGGGTGGTGGGCGGCTTTGTCGCCGCTTCGGCACGTCACGGGGTAGGCGTGTATGTCCTACGGCATTCATGTCAGCTTCGGTTGTCGTTGAATAGGCATCCTAGTCGTCAGGAGTGGAGGCGTTGATGGAGGTCTTGAAGTGGCTGTCCATAAGGGCGTCGGCTTTGGTCATTAAGTCCTTTATGGGTAAACTATCGACATCGGGTATGGCAGTGCGCACAGGTTCAGGTAAACGGCGTATCCAAAGGGCACGGAGTAGGTTCACCTCACGAGGAGAGCCGTCTGCGGCAGGTTGAAGGCGAGCGATACTGGTCATTTCCCTGAGGGCAAGCGAAGCCCTTTGGTCCCCCAACGGTTGTTGCGAGAGCTGAAAAAGCTTTGCTATACGGGCGGCTGGCAACGGTGAGTACTGCTGCAGAAGGTATGATTTGAGGGCGTCATACGCTATTGGGGTGTCTCCTTGTTCACAAAGCCAGTCGGATATTTCTGGGAAGGTGTCCTCGGGTATCGCCGCGAGAACATAATCCGCTTTGGTGGTTGAGCGAGTCACGCCCCTGATACGAAAGTGGACTTCAGCGCGTTGAAACCAAGCACACGCTTCTCCGCGGGCGAACGGTGAAAGTTTCAATGGGGCGGCCGCAGTGCCAACCGCCGGAGTAGAGTCTGCCTCCGTCATAGTACCAACGATGGAGGGGCGAGGGAGGTGGGGGTGGAAGGCAGTGGAAGCGAGTCGACTTCTGGGGTCACCAATGTGACGGCGCCGAGTAAGGGTGTGAACTCAAAAGCAGATTGGAAACGACTGAGTTGTTTATTAAGGAACACGCTTCTTTATATACAAAACCTCAAGGCAACAGGACATGACCTGTTCGAGAGACAGACAATGTTACAGAGCAAAACGGAGACATGATCATTCAGGTTCTTTTTAGTGCGAGGGAAGAGCGCAGATACAAGCATAATATATACAAAAGGAATTATGTACAATTGTGTGACATACGGTTGGTACACTGCCCACCTAAGACTGACCACATGACAAACACCACTTGTTTGAGGAGCAGGAAGCCTGTTTGTCTATAGCTTCAAACTGTCTTGTATCTGAACTGTACCTGATAGTTATAGCTAGGTTAAATCATGAAACTTTCTTTTTTTACTATTTGTTTGTATAAATAAGGAAATTTTAATCTTTACAAAATAGATATCACCCATTTTTTATCTAAAATTTATTTCAAAGAATTTAAACTTTATATGATAAAAATAATTGTCAAACATCCAGAAAGCCATCATATCAGTTTTATTCCAATCCACTAATAATTAGAAAAAATAAATAACACCTTGATATTTACATACCCATTCTTCATTTCAAGTAGTAGATTGGGCTGTAAGAGTTGTTGCGGTCTGCGGCCATTTTGTTGACATACCCGAAAGGTAAGTTGGCATATCTCTATATATTCTTGTTCTGTATAGAATTCGTGATATTTTGGTATATTCTAATGCATAAATATCATATTTTATAGGAGATACAATGATTCTCATAAGAAATTTACATTGTGAAACTAGGCCGTCAAAAAATTACCTTTAGATTTCGCCCCTGATATAACAGTAAATTACATCTTAGTGCACATTTTATTATGTATTTCTGTTCTAGGATAATATGAGTTTATTCTATAAAAAAAAAAAAATTAGCCTCTTCCTATTTCATTTGGGTACCCAAAAAAATTCATGAAATTTGGACAAATTTTTTTGGCCAAAAAAAGTTACCCTTTTTTTCTCATTTCAGATCTTGACTTCTATGGGTCCAACTCATTTCCAGCAATGACACGCTGTTGCTTTGCCATCTAAGAAGGTGTCCCTAAAGGGATTTATGTGTATATGTATATTTCTATTTTTTGTGAATATTTACGTCGTCTTTTTTTTGTATACTTAAATTTTTAATATATTTCCAATAAATAGTTATTTTGTAGATGGGTATCATTTATAGTTTCAGTAGTTTTTAGCATTCTTTGAAGTATTTTTAGCAAGTCAAACAATACAGATTGATGCATAACTAAATTTTTCCTGAATTGTTTTTGGAGTCGGGGTCGCGCGCGACCGAGTATACCCTTAAAGGGGTGTCCGAGAAGCGTACCTATCCAGGGTTAAATTCTGGGAAAGCAATAATTAGCAAGATATGTTGAGGAGGAGGGAAGGGTTTACAAAAGGAAAGTAGCCCAATTTCCTCACTAAACGACTTGGAACTGACATGTCAACCAAACAGAATTCTGACACTTTTGAGTAATCACTCAATTTTTGATTAAGTATATTTTGAATATTCAGTATATCAAATGTAAGATGGCATCACGAACTTCTGTTTATGTCCGCTGGCATCACGAATTCTGTTTGGTTGACATGTCAGTTCCAAGTCCTTTAGTGAGGAAATCGAGCTATTTTCTTTTTATAACCCCTTCCCCCTTCCTCAACATATCTTGCTAATTATTGCTTTCCCAGAATTTAAATAACCACCTATTTACTGTGCAAGAAGATGGGAACTGCAGGATTGCATTATTTTGGAGTAAATGGAGAGCCTGAAGTTGTAAACAATTACCAAAAAGTTGACAGTTTCTTCGTGAGGGCCGGAAGGGAGTCTTCCCCCCCACCCCCACCCCCACCCACCCCCCAAGCCCCTCTCCCCAAACCCCATCCCCCACCATCCCCACCCATGCCTCATACTGCTAAAATCCGGGATAAAAAAAAAAGCTGTTGAACGACATTACAAGGACTTTCATCTTAAATGTCATTACAAAAGCTAAGGTCATCTACGTTGATAAGGTATTTACATAAAAATTAATCTATAATACAATTAACTTTTAAATAAAAAAAGTTTTAACAAAACATATTCAAGCCGGTCATCCACCAAAAAGTGTATCTAAAAATGCTAGCGAATGGTTAAAGATTGATAGTGAAATACAGAACTGATGCCTCCATGAACACCAATCCTTAAAAGACTTTCAACTGACCTTAGAAGTCCGGTGACTGAGGCAATGGGTGGCAACGAGATCCGAAAGCCAAAGACCAAAGAAAGTATATAAGATATGTAAATTGACTTCCATGTCCTGGAAAAAGAAAAAAAAAAGCTAATGTCAGTAAAAGAATAAAACCTTATCTTAAATGGAAAAATGTATATATTTGAAAATATATCTTCCGAAAACAGATAATCTCATTAAAGGAAAAAATAAAAACTTTATTAAGAGGAGCAAATTCCGTGGAAGTCTTGAGACGATTAAAATGAAGGAAATGTTCTACAGAACTAAACCAGGAATTCTTTAATCGAATTAGGTTCACAAGTTACATCACAAAAATCAAAAAAGGAAAAATGTCGTAATAAAATTTTAAAACCAAATATGAATTGCACGTGTATATATATATATATATATATATATATATATATATATATATATATATATATATATATATATATGTATATATATATATATATATATATATATAATCTAATGATAATTCAGAGATTAAATATATTTACCAGCTCACAGCTATAGCCTAAATTGTTTACCTTCATCAATACCATAAAATGGAAATTAATCTAAACCCAGCAAATGTGTTCCTGTGGGGTCATCAGAAACTCCAAGTACCCAATACAGATTTCAGTAGAAGTGCAAATTGTCCAAAGTATCCATTTAAGTGACTCTTTCCTTTATCTTAGTTGATACTCATCCTTTGATAATGCTGAGGATCCGACTTCAACTAGTCTTAGAGGAAGAAATAAATGGTGTTTTGTTGTTTGTGGAAAATTTTAATTCATCACCAAAAACAGCAACATCAATGATAATGTTATCAGAAGAAGAAGAAGAAGAAGAAGAAAAAGAAGAAAAAGAAGAAGAAGAAGAAGAGGAAGAAGAAGAAGAGGAAGAAGGGGAAATACTGAAAAATAAAGAAGAATGAATACCATCCACAGAAGTTTTAATTCTCACCAAAAACAAAAAATACAGGACCAGTATTTTCCACTATAAGATATTATTCTTTAATAAAAACAATTATAGATCCAACCGTATACATTAGTTTGAGTGAATCCGTAATCATTTTATTTAACAGTACAAAAAACAGAAGATAAAAAGGAGAGAAAATGGAATCAGCGCTGAGAAACCCCAGCGAATCTTAAAAGGTGATCCAATGCATTTCTCAAGGAATCGAGAACCAATACATTTCGGAAGGAGGTAAAGCAAAGAAAAAGGTTTTGGTTTAAGGCAAAATATTCAACAGATTCCTGGTTAGAGGAACTTTTATTTCATTTGAAATTGCTAGTTTTGATCACGAGAGTTGTAGTTACCTGCCTTTTGAATATATAAATGAAAACACATACAAAACACACACAGACACACACACACACATATATATATATATATATATATATATATATATATATATACATATATATATATATATATATATATATATATATATATATATATATGTGTGTGTGTGTGTGTGTGTCTGTGTGTGTGTGTGAAAATCAACACAATATCGTGTTCAAATAGAAATAAATTTCTATCTCATACTGGGATCGAACCCTAGCCCCTTCAAATACAATTTTTTGACAATTTTTTATATACTGTAATTGTCGCAAGAATATATTATCGAGTTCGGCTTTACCCACAATGGAGTAGTCAAGAGATGATCGATGAAGGCTGACAATGGATTCCATCATTAGAGTTCGCAATTAAGTTGGTGAAAGTGGGAAAGTTCCTAAGCATCCTAACTTGACATAAAATTGCTCTGAACTTCATTTCAGAATATCGTTTACATAAACATACTGAAAAAAGGATATAAAAAGACAGCTGCGACTGATTGAACGTACAAGATCTAAGAGATGAAAGGGGAGGATTTAGTTACACTTTTCCTCTAAAAAAATACAAAATATTTTATTTTCTAAATTGGAATCACTGTAAAAAAAAGTACGTACAAAATACAATCAATAAGATTATTAAACTGTCTATCAGAAGCAACTACAAAACAACCACTTCGTAAAGATCAGGTGACCTATATACTGGTTAAACTGCATTTACAAAGACATCTCAAAAGCAGACACAAGGGTTCCAGCATGAGGTGGATTTTGCAAATACTATTTCTCTTCACCTTGACTTCATGACACTGAGGGCCAGTCATTTTAATGTCAGTTTACAGATATTAATTAGCTGTATTTTTAATTTCATTTTCATGTATTCTGATTTCATGAATCTTTATACAAGAACTTACACTTCGTTTCGGGAACAAGAATCAATGGAAGGGGCTGTGGTGGCCGCTGTGGTAATGTCCCTGACTGGTGAACGCCAGACTGGGGTTCAACTCCCGCTCAAACTCGATAGTTCCTTTGGTCACTGCAACCTCAACATCCTTGTGAGCTGAGGATGGGGGGGGGGGGTTTGAGGAAGCCTATATGTCTATCTCCTGAGTCATCAGCAGCCATTGCCTGGCCCTCCTTGGCCCTAGCTTGGGTGGAGCTGGGGCTTGGGAGCTGATCATGTGTGTATATGGACAGTCTCTAAGGCATTGTCCTGCTCGATGAGGCAATGTCATTATCCCTTGCCCCTGCCATTCGTTAGCGGCCTGTAAACCTTTAAACATCTAAATACCTTTTACATGCCAGAGGATAGAAAGAATCCCAGAGTCTAACAGTAGAAGGGAAGAAGCAGTCACTGCAATAGGAGGATTTTCGCTTTTCTTACAATAGATGTGGGAACAGGTGGGTTGACAGGCTTCCTTATTTAGTCTGAAAAAGCTGGATAGGATAACCTTGTACCACAGACACGAGGCCTCGTATGTTTGTTTGGCATTCTGAAGAATTAATCATAGGCTCTCAGGTAAAGTTAATCATCGATGGAAACTTTTTATATTGAAATTACATTAAATAATTGCTTCAAAAGAATCGTTATTATAAAGAGGATGATCAATACCGTCAAAATAAGATATACAAAAAAAAATCAAAATCAACGCTGCATTAATTGAATTTTACTTCAATCTTATTTTTCTTGTTTTTCTATTCACATTCTGGAGTTCTCTTTTGAATAGATTATTGTCCAAATCGTTTGATCATTCGATAGAAGGTTTTTGCAGTATAAATAATAACAAAGAATTTATACATTGCAAAATCTCGGGAAAAAAAAGGTAGGAAAAATTAGTTGCCATATTATACTTTATAAAGGAAATAAAAAAAAAAAACATACGAAAGAGGATGTTTCTAAACAAAGACTCGAAACGTGAAAAAAAAGGAAAATGAAAAATGCTGGAATGAATAGCAAACCTTCAAAACCCCAACGTCAGCAGTTGCATTTATCAACACAGTTATTCCATTTTTGCCAAAATGTAAAATCCGTGTCTCTCAAACACGCAGTGTTCCCTCCACTTCCCAAAAAGCCAAATGACTTCGTAGCCCTGAAAGCAAACCTGTCAGGGAATTTCAACCCGAAAGCCATTCTCGACTGAAACAAGCAATTCCCCAATACAAATGTCTGGAAATGGAGCAACTGGAACAAGCATTTCCTCGACAGTATAGTCTGGAAATCGCGCAACTGGCACAAACATTACCTCAAGACGAAAATCCTAAAATTGCGCTACTGGAACAAGCATTTCCTCAACAACAAAGTCTGCAAATGGACCAACTGGAACAAATAATTCCTCAACATGAAAGTCGGGAAATGAAGCAACTCGAACACGCAATTCCTCAACACGAAAGTCTGGAAATGGAGAAACTGGAACAAGCAATTCCTCAACATGAAAGTTTGGAAATGGAGAAACTGGAACACGAAATTCCACAACACGAAAGTCTGGAAATAGGGAAACTGATACAAGCCATTCCTCAACACAAAAGTCTGGAAATGGAGCAACTGGAATAAACAATTCCCTTATAACAAAGTCTGCAAATTGAACAACTGGCATACGCAATTCCTCCACACGAAAGTCTGGATATGGAGAAACTGGAACAAGCGATTCCTCAACACGAAAGTCTGGAAATGGAGAAACTGGAACAAGCAATTCCTCTACACGAAAGTTTGGAAATTGCGCAACTGGGACAAACAATTCCTCAACAGCAAAGTCTGCAAATGAAGCAACTGGAAAACGCAATTCCTAAACAGCAATGTCTGCAAATTGAGCAAATGGCATACTCAATTCCTCGACACGAAAGTTTGGAAACGGAGCAACTGGAACAAGCAATTCATCAACACGAAAGTCTGGAAATGGAGCAACTGGAACAAGCAATTCCTCTACACGAAAGTCTGGAAATTGTGCAACTCGGACAAATATTTCCTCAACTGCAAAGTCTGCAAATGAAGCGACTGGAACATGCAATTCCTCAACAGCAATGTCAGCAAATTGAGCAACTGGCATACTCAATTCCTCGACACGACAGTATGGAAATCGCGCAACTGGAACAAGCAATTCCTCAACAGCAAAGTCTGTAAATGCTGGAAAAAAGATGAAGAAATCCCCCTCCGTAGAGGAATTTAAAATCAAAAAGGTCCAGGGGCGTGGCATAACCTATGTTGCAGATTACATATTCACAGGAAATATGCCAAACTTCATACGTCAGGGGAGACAAAAATTCTTATAAAATCCAGAATCGAGGTCACCACTGGTTGGATACGGCATTGTATTTATAAGATACAAGGATTGTTTTCCTAAAGAGCCTCTGTTCTATCACAATTTGAAGAAATTCGTCTATTCATGAATTTTCATTTAATTCTTCGTTCACTGCTTATTTTGGATTTTCATATTAAGAAAACAATATCGTTACTAAAGTCTAATTAAAGAGAAAAATCCTTTCACAGATCTTTGATGATAAAGGATTTACCTTTCCTATCAATAGTAAGAAACAATACAGTTAAGTTAGAACATACAAAAGCAGCGAATATAAAAAGTATTTGCCACTGGTGAAATACTTCTGCCATCATCGGAGCATAGAGTCATTTTAAAAGACATTGAATTGTTTGATGTATAAAGAAATGTGTCATCAGTACATGTACAAAACAAAATTCCCTACAAAGAAGATGAAATACAATAGGAAGATATGTATATACAAGAGAGAGAGAGAGAGAGAGAGAGAGAGAGAGAGAGAGAGAGAGAGAGAGAGAGAGAGAGAGAGAGAGAAAGAGAGATGATTACTTCTTTGCGCAGATCTTTCTTCCCATTTTAGCATCCGTTTTTATCTAATATATATAAATAAATTTAAAACGTAACGCTATCAATTCAGCTGTGTTCCATTCACGACTGCATCTAACAGTCACCTCTCATTAACTGAAAGATTAAAAGTATTCCGAGTAAGATACATCAGTTTGGATTCCTCTGCTTTTGGGAACCGACCGAATCCATCCCCAAAGAGAGACATTTGAATTACGCTTTTTATTTCAGATATTTTTCTGTTTTCCGTCGATAATGTACCACGTTTCGAATTTACATTTTTAATGATGACACAGCAGAATTTTTATTTCTGCATTTTGTAATTCAGCGCTGGATGATTTTTCCAATGGAGGACAAAGCGATACTCAACTTTAACAACTCGATAGCTTTTTTTTATTTTTATTTTTTTCATTTCAATTCAGAATGGACGATATACTTCTATCGATTTATGATATATATATATATATATATATATATATATATATATATATATATATATATATACATACTGTATATATATATATATATATATATATATATATATATACAGTATGTATATATATATATATATATGTGTGTGTGTGTACGTTTATATGCATGTATAGATATATATACATATATATATACATACATGTAAGTGTATATATATATATATATATATGTATATGTATAATATACATTATATATATATATATATATATATATATATATATATATATATATATATATATATATATACATGTGTGTGTGTGTTTGTGGCTACAGAAATTGCTATCCCTCCAAATTACTAACCTACAGGGTTGTACCCGACCACAGTTAACTAACTCCCAGGTACTGCAATATATCAACAAAGGCCTCACTGACTTTTCAAAGAAACGATCTTAAACCACAAGGTTCCGATGATGGGGTGAGCCATAAATAACGTATTATAGGAAAGCTAACCTTTACTTCCTTCTCAAGAACCAACCACAGATAGGATTCTGACAAACAAAAAGGATGATACTCGTATACAAGAAGCGGTATCACAAAAGATATGATTCCATTAACTCTGACAATATGCAAACCCTTGCAAAAAAAATTAATAACTCTGTGACAGAGTATGAGTTGTTTCAGCTTTCGGGAGAGAAAAAACCTAGAATTATAAAGTCTAAAACATGAGGTATTTAGAAATCATGAAGTACGGTGTTATTCAACCAACAGTATGTCACAGTACCGTTGAAAAAAACATGGACAGATAATAGATTGGAGACAAGACCTAGAATGAATAAAAAAATCATAATCAATTGAATTAAATATACAACATCTGAAGGTCTGTTTAAAAGAGCATAAAAAAAATTTATAGAGTTTTTGCAATTTTGGTAAATTCTTATACTAACAACAACAAAACAGAGACCTTCTTTTTTAAAAGCTTTACTGATAAACGGTATAAGCCATCGTTTGTAACAACATTGATATAGAATTATCCAGACGCCAAATTGCGTAAATATCAATAAAATATTGTATATGTGACATCAGCAAATGTGTCAATGTTGACAACACCTTCCTGCAGTGGACCAAACACAGTTACTGTCAAAATAAAACGCTCTCTCTCTCTCTCTCTCTCTCTCTCTCTCTCTCTCTCTCTCTCTCTCTCTCTCTCTCTCTCTCTCTCTCTCTTATTTGCTGGTTTTGCGGAAAGAACATAGGTGCAACATTCGCCATGATGGTGACTGAACAGACAATTTATATATTGTGCCTTTATCCTGCATCCTGTTTTCCTTCGTTGTTTCAACATCAGATTCTTCCATGTTCTATCTCAGTTGCACCACATCGAACATGAACAAGACATGTTTTGAATGAACAAAAATATGAGAATAATTTTAACTGCTTCCGTTAATTTTGCTTTTCCTGTGCTGAATCTTTTGTTATGAAATAGGTCTTTGGAAATTGAATTTCACTGCAATTGCTCTCATTACTTACTGTTTAGTACAGTGAATTGTAGTACTTATTGAGAAACATTTTCCATATATTAAATCAATATTTCAATAAATATCGAGGATGAATTTCTTAGAAATAAACCACATTTATGAAAGGAAATAGACCGCAATATGAATTTACAATCCTGTGGTACTTCGAAAACCTAAGAAGGTTTTGGCACGTTTTAAATTAACTGTGGTGATATTTGTACTTTAATCAATTCAAATCTATTGATTTATAATGATACTTCAGTGCCATAGGTTCTAAATGCATATTAAATATAATTCAAAGGTAATGAGTAATGATCCTCATACTTATCACAGTCAGTATTTAAAATATTGTCATTTAAAATCTCTTGGAGCGTCATCAACGAATGTTACAGCTTAATATTTACAATTCACTCTAAAGCTGACAACATCTACAACTGTTTTCAACACGGTCAAACATGATTTGTCTTTTCGCAACGGTCTCAAATCTGAAACTTTCAGAACTGGACAGAACAGCAATTTCCAAAACGAGACAATCACTCCGTTCGTAGTATAGTTAGAGTCCGGATTAAACATTTTACTTTCATTCCAATTTTGCCTTAGGAAAAACCAGTTTGGTCTTAGCGCAGATGACCCCAGTTTTGCAATTTCATTGCACTTTAAAACATCATCATCAAATGGTTTCAGAAAGCTATGGATTGTCCGCTGAATACAAAGTTGATTGTATCAATGCTAAATTCTTCACACGCTTAATTCTACCATTTTAGAGTTTTTTCTCTTACGTTGTTATCGGTAACATGATAAGAACTCTACCTTTAGGACCTAATTTCTAAAAAAAATAATTTCCTTATTCCTAACAATAATCATTATAATTTAGACCATTACAGGAAGTTATCTTAGATGTCAAATCTTCTAAAAGCTGTATTGAACAGGGAATAAAAGCTATCTCCTTCAGTGCAAGTATTAGAACAAGAGTTATGTGTTATGTCCTTAGCAGATCATCAGCACAACTGTCACAATATCAAAGGTTATCCCAATTCTTCTTCATTCACAACTATCTCTAAACTAATGTGCGTAAAAAGATACACAGGATATTAATAAATGAATAAATGTATGTATGTATATAAATATATATATATATATATATATATATATATATATATATATATATATATATATATACCAAGGCACTTCCCCCAATTTTGGGGGGTAGCCGACTCAAACAAATGAAACGGAAAAGGGGACCTCTCCTCTCTACGTTCCTCTCAGCCTGACAAGGGACTCAACCGAATTCGGCTGGTACTGCTAAGGTTGTCGCAGCCCACTCTCCCCCGTTATCCACCACAGTTGAAGCTTCATAACACTCAATCCCCTACAGCTGCTACCTCCGCGGTCATCCAAGGCACCGGAGGAAGCAGCAGGGCCTACCGGGCGTCACAATCGCTCGCCATTCATTCCTATTTCTAGCACGCTCTCTTGCCTCTCTCACATCTATCCTCCTATCACCCAGACCTTCCTTCACTCCATCCATCCACCCAAACCTTGGCCTTCCTCTTGTACTTCTCCCATCAACTCTTGCATTCATCACCTTCTTTAGCAGACAGCCATTTTCCATTCTCTCAATATGGCCAAACCACCTCAACACATTCATATCCACTCTAGCTGCTAACTCATTTCTTACACCCGGTCTCACCCTCACTACTTCGTTCCTAACGCTATCTACTCGAGATACACCAGCCATACTCCTTAGACATTTCATCTCAAACACATTCAATTTCTGTCTCTCCGTCACTTTCATTCCCCACAACTCCGATCCATACATCACAGTTGGTACAATCACTTTCTCTTACAGAACTCTTTTTACATTCATGCCCAACCCTCTATTTTTTACTATTCCCTTAACTGGCCCCAACACTTTGCATCCTTCATTCACTCTCTGACGTACATCTGCTTCCACTTCACCATTTGCTGCAACAACAGACCCCAAGTATTTAAACTGATCCACCTCCTCAAGTAACTCTCCATTCAACATGACATTCAACCTCGCACCACCTTCCCTTCTCGTAAATTTCGTAACCTTACTCTTACACACATTAACTCTCAACTTGTCTGCAACCAGTACAGTATCATCCGCAAACAACAACTGATTTACCTACCATTCATGGTCATTCTCGTCTACCAGTTTCAATCCTCGTCCAAGCACTCGAGCATTCACCTCTCTCACCACACCATCAACATACAAGTTAAACAATCACGGCGACATCACACATCCCTGTCTCAGCCCCACTCTCACCAAAAACCAATCGCTCACCTCATTTCCTATCCTAACACATGCTTTACTAGCTTTGTAGAAACTTTTCACTGCTTGCAACAACCTTCCACCAACTCCATATAACCTCATCACATTCCATATTGCTTCCCTATTAACTCTATCATACGCTTTCTCCAGATCCATAAACGCAACATACACCTCCTTACCTTTTGCTAAATATTTCTTGCATATCTGCCTAACTGTAAAAATCTGATTCATACAACCCCTACCTCTTCTAAAACCACCCTGTACTTCTAGGATTGCATTCTCTATTTTATCCTTAATCCTATTAATCAGTACTCTACCATACACTTTTCCCACCACACTCAACAAACTAATACCCCTTAAATTACAACACTCATGCACATCTCCCTTACCCTTATGTAGTGGTACAATACATGCACAAACCCAATCTACTGGTACCATTGACAACACAAAACACATATTAAACAATCTCACCAACCATTCAAGTACAGTCACACCCCCTTCCTTCAACATCTCAGCTCTCACACCATCCATACCAGATGCTTTTCTACTCTCGTTTCATCTAGTGCTCTCCTCACTTCCTCTCTTGTAATCTCTCTTTCATTTTCATCTCCCATCACCGGC
>NC_090739.1:16055525-16058025 GCF_036898095.1 Palaemon carinicauda
GAGTAATGAACCTGATACTTATCACAGTTAGTATTTAAAGTATTGTCATTTGAAAGCTCTTATAGCGTCATCAACGAATGTTACAGCTTAATATTTATAATTCATTCTAAAACTGACAACATCTACAACTGTTTTCAACACAGTCAAACACATGATTTGTCTTTTCGCAACGGTATCAAATCTAAAACTTTCAGAACTGGACAGAACAGCGATTTCCAAAACGAGACTGTGACTAGCCGAGAGAAGGTTGTGACTCAAAGGCAGGTTGAAAGCAACTGAGTGAGTTTATTATAGAACACTCCTTTATATACAAAAGCTCAAGGCAACAAGAATTTTCATGTTTAAAATTGACACCGTTACCGATGAGAAAAAGTAGACATGTTTTTTCAGGTTCTTTTTAGTGCGAGGGGAGAGCGAAGATACAAGCAATATGTACACAAAATGAAGTATGTACGATCGTGTGACACACGGTCGGTACAAGACAATCACTCCGTTCCTAGTATAGTTAGACTCCGGATTAAACAATTTACTTTCATTCCAATTTTCCCTTCAGAACCAGTTTGGTCTTAGCGCGGATGACCCCAGTTTTGCAATTTCATTGCACTTTAAAACATCATCATCAAATGGCTTCATAAAACTATGGATTGTCCGCTGAATACAAAGTTGATTGTATCAATGCTAAATTCTTCACACGCTTAATTCTACCATTTTAGAGTTTTTTTCTCTTACGTTGTTATCGGTAACATCATAAGATTGATTGATTGATTGATTTAAAGTTTCCAGGCATCCTGACATCTAAGGTCATTGACGCCGTAACATCATAAGAACTCTACCTATAGGACCTAATTTCTAAAAGAAATAATTTCTTTATTTCTAACAATCATTATAATTTGAACCATTACAGGAAGATATCTTAGTTGTCAAATCTTCTAAAAGCTGTATTGAACAGGGAATAAAAGCTATCTCCTTCAGTGCAAGTTTTGGAACAAGAGTTATGTGGTATGTACTTAGCAGAGCATCAGCACAACTATCACAATATCAAAGGTTATCCCAATTCTTCTTCATTCACAACTATCTCTAAACTAATGTGCGTGAAAAGATACACAGGATATTAATAAATGAATAAATGTATGTATATATATAAATATAAATATATATATATATATATATATATATATATATATATATATATATATATATATATATATATATATATATATACACACATATACCAAGGCACTTCCCCCTAATTTTGGGGGGTAACCGGCATCAAACAAATGAAACAGAAAAGGGGACCTCTCCTCTCTACGTTCCTCCCAGCCTGACAAGGGACTCAACCGAGTTCGGCTGGTACTGCAAGGGGTGTCACAGCCCACTCTAACCCTGTTATCCACCACAGTTGAAGCTTCATAACACTGGATCCCCTACAGCTACTACCTCCGCGGTCATCCAAGGCATCAGAGGAAGCAGCAGGGCCTACCGGGCGTCACAATCGCTCGCCATTCATTCCTATTTCTAGCACGCTCTCTTGCCTCTCTCACATCTATCCTCCTATCACCCAGAGCTTCCTTCACTCCATCCATCCACCTAAACCTTGGCCTTCCTCTTGTACTTCTCCCATCAACTCTTGCATTCATCACCTTCTTTAGCAGACAGCCATTTTCCATTCTCTCAACATGGCCAAACCACCTCAACACATTCATATCCACTCTAGCTGCTAACTCATTTCTTACACCCGTTCTCACCCTCAGTACTTCGTTCCTAACACTATCTACTCGAGATACACCAGTTCATCTCAAACACATTCAATTTCTGTCTCTCCGTCACTTTCATTCCCCACAACTTTGATCCATACATCACAGCTGGTACAATCACTTTCTCATACAGAACTCGCTTTACATTCATGCCCAACCCTCTATTTTTTACTACTCCCTTAACTGCCTCCAACACTTTGCATCCTTCATTCACTCTCTGGTGTATATCTGCTTCCACTCCACCATTTGCTGCAACAACAGACCCCAAGTACTTAAACTGATTCACCTTAACTCTCAATTTGTCTGCAACCAGTACAGTATCATCTGCAAACAAAAACTGATTTATCTCCCATTCATGGTCATTCTCGTCTACCATTTTCAATCCTCGTCCAAGCACTCGAGATTCACCTCTCTCATTACTCCATCAACATACAAGTTAAACAACCACGGCGACATCACACATCCCTGTCTCAGCCCCACTCTCACCGGAAACCAATCGCTCACTTCATTTCCTATCCTAACACATGCTTTACTACCTTTGTAGAAACTTTTCACTACTTGCAACAACCTTCCACCAACTCCATATACCCTCATCACATTCCACATTGCTTCCCTATTAACTCTATCATACGCTTTCTCCAGATCCATAAACGCAACATACACTTCCTTACCTTTTGCTAAACATTTCTCGCATATCTGCCACACTGTAAAAATCTGATTCATACAACCCCTACCGCTTCTAACAC
>NC_090739.1:16068025-16070525 GCF_036898095.1 Palaemon carinicauda
TGGAAGAAAAATCTTGCAAAAGAAAAAAATGTGTGGAAAATGAGGGAAATAAAATGTAAGATAGAAAATGCAGAACAAAAGATTATACAGTCGAAAGAAAATGAAAAAAGGGACTTAGAAGAAAGGACACTTCAAAATATAAAAAGAAACCCCAAAGTACTTTACTCCTATGCAAAAAAGATGAATAAAAGGAGAATAGAAATAGGCCCTCTAAGAATTGAAGGACGGCTAACGAATGAAAAAAAGGAAATATGCAACATATTAGCAGAAAAATATAAGAGTGAGTTCACGCCAAGAATTGCGAATGAGAATAATGAAACAGAAATGAGAGAAGAAAATGTTGAATATCTAACGGATATAGATATTAATGAAGCAGATATTGTCACGGCTATAAACGAAATTAAAAATGGATCGGCAGCCGGACCCGATGGAGTTCCAGCGATTTTGTTAAAAAAAACTGCAAATACTATCCCGAAGCCACTTGCAATACTGCTAAGACAGAGTATAGATATGAGCGAGATATATGTTAAACATAAATTAGCTTATATAACCCCTATCTTCAAAAGTGGATCAAGACTAGAGGCAAGCAATTATAGACCTGTTAGTCTAACATCACATATTATGAAAGTGTATGAGAGGGTAATAAAAAAGAAAATAATGAACCATTTGGTCAAAAATAATTTGTTTAATATGGGTCAACACGGTTTCGTACCTGGAAAAAGTACACAGACCCAACTGATAGCTCACTATGAAAACATATACAATAATATGATATATGAAAAAGACACAGATGTGATCTATCTAGATTTTGCAAAAGCCTTTGACAAGGTAGACCATAACATATTGGAGAAAAAAATGAGAAAGCATAATATTGTGGGAAAGATAGGAAAATGGGTAAAAGAATTCCTGCAAAACAGAAAACAGATAGTGGTTGCAAATGACGAGAAATTAGATGAAGCCCAGGTAATATCTGGTGTGCCCCAAGGTACGGTATTAGCTGCACTGCTATTTGTTATTATGATCTCAGACATAGACTGTGATGTTGAAAACTCCGTAGTGAGAAGTTTCGCCGATGACACAAGAATAAGTAGAGAAATTACTTGTGATGAAGATAGGAACTCACTACAAAGAGATCTAAACAAAATATATGAATGGGCGGAGATAAATAGGATGGTATTTAACTCCGATAAATTTGAATCAATAAATTATGGAAACAGAGAAGGAATGGTGTATGCATACAAGGGACCTAATAATGAGACAATCACAAACAAGGAAGCAATTAAAGACCTTGGTGTAATTTTAAATAGGAATATGTTATGCAACGACCAAATAGCAACACTGTTGGCTAAATGTAAAGCAAAAATGGGAATGTTATTCAGACACTTTAAAACAAGAAAAGCTGAACACATGATTATGCTTTACAAAACTTATGTGCGTAGTACACTCGAGTACTGCAATGTGATATGGTACCCACACTACCAAAAGGATATTGCGCAAATAGAGAGTGTACAAAGGTCCTATACTGCTAGAATAGAAGAAGTTAAGGACCTTGATTACTGGGAAAGACTGCAATTTTTAAAACTATACAGTCTAGAAAGGAGAAGAGAACGCTACATGATAATACAAGCATGGAAGCAAATAGAAGGAATTGCTGAAAACATCATGGAGCTTAAAGTATCAGAAAGAGCAAGCCGAGGTAGATTAATAGTGCCAAAAAGCATTCCAGGTAAACTGAGAAAGGCGCACAGGACATTAATCCACAACGCACCAGCATCGATAATGCAGCGACTATTTAATGTGCTGCCAGCTCATCTAAGAAACATATCAGGAGTGAGCGTAGATGCGTTTAAAAAGCAGCTCGATAAATACCTAAGATGCATCCCAGACCATCCAAGACTGGAAGATGCAAAATACACCGGAAGATGTATTAGCAACTCTCTGGTGGATATACGAGGTGCCTCACACTGAGGGACCTGGGGGAACCCAAACAAAAAATAAGGCAATAAGGTAAGGCTCATAAACACCTATTTTCAATTGCTAGTTTTACAGAAAGGACATAGGTGCAACATTCGCCATGATTGTGACTGAACAGACAATTTATATCCTGTGCTTTTTACAAATTCTGTTTTCCTTCGTTGTTTCGACATCAGATTCTTCCATGTTCTACCTGAGTTTCACCACATCGAACATGAACATAACATGTTTTGAATGAGCAAAAATATAAGAATAATTTCAGCTGCTTCCGTCACTTTAGCTTTTCTGTGCTGAATCTTATCTTATGAAATAGGTCTTTGGAAATTGAAATTTCCCTGCAATTGTTCTCATTACTTACTGTTTAGTACAGCGAATTATAATATCTGTTGATACATTTTTCCATATATTAAATCACCATTGCAATACATATCGTGGATTAATTTCTTAGAGATAAACCCTATTTATAAGGAAATATACCACAGTGTATATTGTAATCCTGTTGTACTTTGAAAAGTGAAAACCTAAA
>NC_090739.1:16075525-16090525 GCF_036898095.1 Palaemon carinicauda
CGAAGTCTCGAAATGGAGCAACTGGAAGAAGCATTTCCGCAACACTAAAGTATGGAAATGGAGCAACAGGAACAAGCAATTCCTCAACAAGAAAGTCTAGAAATGGGGCAACTGGAACAAGTAATTCCTCAACACAAAAGTATGAAAATAAAGCAACTGGAACAAGTAATTCCTCAACAAGAAAGTCAAGAAATGGATCAACTGGAATAAGCAATTCCTCAACACAAAAGGGTGGAAATATAGCAACTGGAACAAGAATTTCCTCACCATGAAAGTCTGGAACAAGCAATTCCTCAACACGAAAGTTTGGAAACAGAACAAAGGAGCACGGGAACAAGCAATTCTTCAAAACAAAAGTCTGGAAATGGAGCAACTGGAACAAGCAATTCCTCAACACGAAAGTCTGGAAATGGAGCACCTGGAACAAGCAATTCCTCAACATGAAAGTCTGGAATTGGAGCAAGAGGAACAGGCAATTCCTCAACACGAAAGTCTGGAAATGGAGCAACTGGGACCAGCAATTCATCAACATGAAAGTCTGGAATTGAGCAATTGGAACAGACAATTCCTCAACACGAAAGTCTGGAAATGAAGCAACTCGAAAAAGCAATTACTCAACACAAAGGTCAGGGTATGGTGCAACTGAGACAAGCAGTTACTCGACACAAAAGTCTGGAAATGAAGCACCTGGAACAAGCAATTCCTCAACATGAAAGTCTGGAAATGGAGCAACTGGAACAGACAATTCCTCAACACGAAACTCTGCAAATGGAGCGACTAGAACAAGCAATTCCTCAACACAAAAGTCTGCAAATGGAGCAACTGGAACAAGCAATTCCTTAACACGAAAGTCAGGAAATTAAGCAACTGGAACACGCAATTCCTCAACACGAAAGTTGGGATATGGAACGACTGAAACAAGCAATTCCTCGACACGAAAGTCTAGAAATGGAGCCAGACACTTGCTCTTTATAGGAGATTAATACCAAAACAAATAATCTCTCTCTAGACATACATGAAAATTCAAAGACACGTACCGAGTCACTCTTATTATCATCTTACACAAAGACATTATGAAAAACGTTCACCTGGAAGAACAGAAGAACATAGGTCAAACATCTCGTAATTAATACTTGGTTTAGATCTGGATGAAATGAACGTGAATAATCATACTTGAGAAACGCTCAATCACGCAAGTTTTCCCATCTGCACCATCACTAACGTTCTATTCGACTTTCCACCCGGATGTAATTATGAAATTATAATTAATCACCGTACTGGTTTATATACGAATTATTAATTCTAATGTTGTTACTGTTCCTAAAATATTTCATCTTAATTGTTCATTACATCTCTTGTAGCCTACTTATTTTCTTGTTTCTTTTCCTCGCTGGGTTATTTTTTTCCTATTAGAACCCTTGGTCTTATAGCTTCCTTGTTTTCCAACTACGGGTTAGCTAGTAGTAGTAGTAGTAGTAGTAGTAGTAGTAGTAGTAGTAGTAGTAGTAATAAGAAACTGGAACAAACAATTCCTCAACTCGAAAGTCTGGAAATGGAGCAACTGGAACAAGCTTTTCCTCAACACGAAAGTCTGGAAATGGAGCAACTGGAACAAGCAATTCCTCAACACGAAAGTCTGGAAATGGAGCAACTGGAACAAGCAATTCCTCAACAAGAAAGTCTGGAAATGGAGCAACTGGAACAAGCAAGTCCTCAACACGAAAGTCTGGAAATGGAGCAACTAAAAACAAGCAATTCCTCAACAGGAAAGTCAGGAAATGGAGCAACTGGAACAAGCAATTCCTCAAGACGAAAGTCTGGAAATGGAACACTGGAACAAGCTATTCCTCAACTCGAAAGTCTTGAAATGGAGCAACTGGAACAAGCAATTCCTCAACTCGAAAGTCTGGAAATGGAGCAACTAGAACAAGCAATTCCTCAACACGAAAGTCTGGAAATGGAGCAACTGGAACAAGCTATTCCTCAACTCGAAAATCTGGAAATGGAGCAACTGAAACAAGCTATTCCTCAACACGAAAGTCTGGAAATGGAGCAACTGAAACAAGCTATTCCTCAACACGAAAGTCTGGAAATGGAGCAACTGGAAAAGGCATTTCCTCAACAAGAAAATCTGGATATGGAGCCAGTCACTTGCTCTTTATAGAGGAGATTAATCCCAAATTAAATCATTTCTTTCTAGACATACATGAAAATTCAAGGACACGTACTGAGTCAATCTTATCATCATCCTTTACAAAGACAATATGAAAAACGTTCACCTGGAAGAAGAAGAAGAACCTAGGTCACAGACCTCGTAATTAATACCTGATTAAAATCTGAATGAAATGAGCGTGAATAATCCTACCTGAGAAACACTCAATCACGCAAGAGTTTTCCCAGCTGCACCACCACTACGCTCTATTCTACTTTCCACTTGGATGTAATAATGAAATTATAATTAATCAAAGTACTGGTTTATTTATATACATATATATATATATATATATATATATATATATATATATATATATATATATATTAATTTTAATGTTGGTACTGTTCTTTAAATATTTTACTTTAATGGTTCATTACTTCTCTTGTAGATTATTTATTTCCTTGTTTCCTTTCCTCACTGGGTTATTTTTTTCCTATTAGAGCGCTTCCTGCTTTTCCAACTAGGGGCTAGCTAGTACTACTACTACTACTACTACTACTACTACTAATAATAATAATAATAATAATAATAATAATAACAATAATAATAATAATAATAATAATAATAAATAATAATAATAATAATAATAATAATAATAATAATATAGATCTAGTTATTCTCAGTAGGAACTAATATCATTCACATATGTTAATGTAAATTTACACGGTAAACAAAGGCCTGTAATAATCATGTATTTCTAACTAGTATCCTTAATTCATTTTGTAAGTGCCAACAACACTCAATCATTTCTAATTAATAACCTTTCATCTAATTCCTCTATCGCCAATCTCTTGATTTAAGTTTACCTCAGTTACTATGGCAACCGTTTGGCTTTCTGTTCAGCATAAGATAATTACACTTTCTGTTGATTTATTGTTTATTCAATGCAATTTCCATTTCATTTATCCCAGTATTAATATAATGCCAGTGTTCCTTTTGTGCATTTCAGCTTGAATTCAAGGAGGAGCAAATGATTAACATAATATGAACAATATTATAAAGGATTGGAAAGCTTTGGGGAGCAGATCTTTTTTAGTTTTAGCGTTGTTAGTGGAGAATATCATGTTTACATCATTCCCCTCTTATTGTGCCTCTCTCTCTCTCTCTCTCTCTCTCTCTCTCTCTCTCTCTCTCTCTCTCTCTCTCTCTATAGGTATATATATATATATATATATATATAGAGAGAGAGAGAGAGAGAGAGAATGTGTATATATAAAATATATATAATGTGTATATATATGTATGTATATATATATATATATATATATATATATATATATATGTGTGTGTGTATGTGTATGTATATATATATATATATATATATATATATATATATATATATGTATGTATATATATATGTATGTGTGTATATATGTGTCTGTGTATTTGTGTGTGTGTGTATTCAACCAATTGAAAAGTTATTCAAAGACAACTTTTCGAACTATTCATCAGAATTTAGTGATTTCCTCTCACAAAAAAAACTACTTGACAATGACAAAGGATGCCCAAACTAATCCTAAGACGCAATGAGCTGGGCTTAAGCTTTAGCATCTACAATTAATCAATGAGCTGAGCTTAAACTAAAGCATCTACTACTAATCAAACGACGAACATCCAAAACGATCACACTCCGTGTTCAGACTAGCATCAATTTGATAATTTACAGAATTCCAATCAAAGGCTTGAATCAAGATCACGTTCAAATCTTCTATTAAAAAAAAAAAAAGGTGCAATGACACAATCATATAATTAAAATTTGGAAGCGATGATCACCAAAGAATACGCGATTACGACTGAGTTCTCACCACCTTAAAATTGTGGTGGCCTATGTGGTAACGTTCTTGACTGGTGATCGCCAGACTGGGTTTTCAGTCCCGCTCAAACTCGTTAGTTCCTTTGGTCGCTGCAACCTCGCCATCTTTGTGAACTAAGGATGGGGGGTTTTGGGGAGCCTATAGGTATATCTGCTGATTCATCAACAGCCATTGCTTGGCCCTCCTTGGTCCTAGCTTAGGTGGAGAGGGGGTAGGGCGCTTATCTTACGTATATATGGTGAGTCTCTAGGGCATTGTCCTGCTTGATAGGGCAATTTCAGTGTCCCTTGCCTCTGCCATTCATGAGCGGCCTTTGTATCTTATAACTTAAACTGGACGATAGTCAAGAATTCCATATGAGGTACGCCTTTGCCTATGTGGATCTGTGCAAGATGATATCCATGTCATCTTAAACTGTCCTTTGCTCTCGCATGTTAGAGAAGATTTTGCAGGGATTAACTTTAATTTCTTTGAATATTGCATGATTCATAATGATGAACGCGAGCTATGTAAATGTATATTCAGTATAACTCAACTTATTATTCAATACAAAAGTAATCAGAGATTTCAGACCTTCGCCAACGGTTAATGGAGTAGTCCATGGCCTAAGATCTATATGTGGTGGAAATTTATTCAAAATCCGTCAATTTGTTTTGATGTTATCTTTAAAATGGCGAAAATGCTAATCTGGATATAGAATCCGAATCCGGATGCGGATTATCTACAGAATGCAATGCTTGTCGTCCATAACCTAAGATCTATCTGTGGTGAAAATTTCGTCAAAATCCGTCGAGTAGTTTTGACGTTATCTTTAAAGTGGCAAAAAATGCAAATCCGGATCCGGAACATCTTCAAAATTTAATGGGATTGTTCATGACCTATGACCTAAGATCTATCTGTGGTGAAAATTTCGTCAAAATCCGTCGAGTAGTTTTGACGTTATCTTTAAAGTGGCGAAAAATGCAAATCCGGATACGGAACATCTTCAAAATTCAATGGGATCGTCCATGACCTATGACCTAAGATCTATCTGTGGTGAAAATTTCGTCAAAATCCGTCGAGTAGTTTTGACGTTATCTTTAAAGTAGCGAAAAATGCAAATCCGGATCCAGCACATCTTCAAAATTCAAGGGGATCGTACATGACCTATGACCTTAGATCTATCTGTGGTGAAAATTTCGTCAAAATCCGTCAAGTAGTTTTGACGTTATCTTTAAAGTGGCGAAAAATGCAAATCCGGATCCGGAACATCTTCAAAATTCAATGGGATCGTCCATGACCTATGACCTAAGATCTATCTGTGGTGAAAATTTCGTCAAAATCCGTCGAGTAGTTTTGACGTTATCTTTAAAGTGGCGAAAAATGCAAATCCGGATCCGGAACATCTTCAAAATTCAATGGGATCGTACATGACCTATGACCTAAGATCTATCTGTGGTGAAAATTTCGTCAAAATCCGTCAAGTAGTTTTGACGTTATCTTTAAAGTAGCGAAAAATGCAAATCCGGATCCGGAACATCTTCAAAATTCATTGGGATCGTACATGACCTATGACCATAGATCTATCTGTGGTGAAAATTTCGTCAAAATCCGTCATGTAGTTTTAACGTTATCTTTAAAGTGGCGAAAAATGCAAATCCGGATCCGGAACATCTTCAAAATTCAATGGGATCGTCCATGACCTATGACCTTAGATCTATCTGTGGTGAAAATTTCGTCAAAATCCGTCGAGTAGTTTTGACGTTATCTTTAAAGTGGCGAAAAATGCAAATCCGGATCCGGAACATCTTCAAAATTCAATGGGATCGTCCATGACCTATGACCTAAGATCTATCTGTGGTGAAAATTTCGTCAAAATCCGTCGAGTAGTTTTGACGTTATCTTTAAAGTGGCGAAAAATGCAAATCCGGATCCGGAACATCTTCAAAATTCAATGGGATCGTCCATGACCTATGACCTAAGATCTATCTGTGGTGAAAATTTCGTCAAAATCCGTCGAGTAGTTTTGACGTTATCTTTAAAGTGGCGAAAAATGCAAATCCGGAACATCTTCAAAATTCAATGGGATCGTCCATGACCTATGACCTAAGATCTATCTGTGGTGAAAATTTCGTCAAAATCCGTTGAGTAATTTTGACGTTATCTTTAAAGTGGCGAAAAATGCAAATCCGGATCCGGAACATCTTCAAAATTCAATGGGATCGTACATGACCTATGACCTAAGATCTATCTGTGGTGAAAATTTCGTCAAAATCCGTCAAGTAGTTTTGACGTTATCTTTAAAGTAGCGAAAAATGCAAATCCGGATCCGGAACATCTTCAAAATTCAATGGGATCGTACATGACCTATGACCATAGATCTATCTGTGGTGAAAATTTCGTCAAAATCCGTCAAGTAGTTTTGACGTTATCTTTAAAGTAGCGAAAAATGCAAATCCGGATCCGGAACATCTTCAAAATTCAATGGGATCGTACATGACCTATGACCTAAGATCTATCTGTGGTGAAAATTTCGTCAAAATCCGTCAAGTAGTTTTGACGTTATCTTTAAAGTAGCGAAAAATGCAAATCCGGATCCGGAACATCTTCAAAATTCAATGGGATCGTACATGACCTATGACCATAGATCTATCTGTGGTGAAAATTTCGTCAAAATCCGTCAAGTAGTTTTGACGTTATCTTTAAAGTAGCGAAAAATGCAAATCCGGATCCGGAACATCTTCAAAATTCAATGGGATCGTACATGACCTATGACCTAAGATCTATCTGTGGTGAAAATTTCGTCAAAATCCGTCAAGTAGTTTTGACGTTATCTTTAAAGTAGCGAAAAATGCAAATCCGGATCCGGAACATCTTCAAAATTCAATGGGATCGTACATGACCTATGACCATAGATCTATCTGTGGTGAAAATTTCGTCAAAATCCGTCAAGTAGTTTTGACGTTATCTTTAAAGTAGCGAAAAATGCAAATCCGGATCCGGAACATCTTCAAAATTCAATGGGATCGTACATGACCTATGACCTAAGATCTATCTGTGGTGAAAATTTCGTCAAAATCCGTCAAGTAGTTTTGACGTTATCTTTAAAGTAGCGAAAAATGCAAATCCGGATCCGGAACATCTTCAAAATTCAATGGGATCGTACATGACCTATGACCTAAGATCTATCTGTGGTGAAAATTTCGTCAAAATCCGTCAAGTAGTTTTGACGTTATCTTTAAAGTAGCGAAAAATGCAAATCCGGATCTGGAACATCTTCAAAATTCAATGGGATCGTCCATGACCTAAGACCTAAGATCTATCTGTGGTGAAAATTTCGTCAAAATCCGTTGAGTAGTTTTGACGTTATCTTTAAAGTGGCGAAAAATGCAAATCCGGATCCGAAACATCTTCAAAATTCAATGGGATCGTCCATGACCTATGACCTAAGAACTATCTGTGGTGAAAATTTCGTCAAAATCCATCGAGTAGTTTTGACGTAATCCTGTCCACAGACACACGAAAAAGGCAAATCCAAATCAGCTCCGTTATTCAATGGGGTCGTCCATTACCAAAGGTCTATCTTCGATGAAAATTTCGTCAAAATCCGGCAAATAGTTTTGATGTAATCCTCTCCACACACACGAAAAAAGCAAATCCGATCTAGAATCCGGATACGAATCCAGAATAGCTCCATTATGCAATGGGGTTGTCTAGCACCAAAGGTCTATCTTCGGTGAAAACTTTATTATAATCCGTCAAGTAGTTTTGACGTAATCCTGTCCACAGACAAACAAATAAATAAATCGACTCGATCGCATAACCTCCTTGGCGGAGGTAATGACTGAATAACTCCAAGCCATATAGATAATATTTTTTCTCATGTTGTAATTTAATTTCTATTTCATCTTGGGTCTACATTTAGAGTTCATTAAAGCCAATGAACAGTAAAAAGATCATAATGAACAATCATTAGTTAATTTAGCATCTTTGCCCCCTAATTGATTTACTTAATGTGATAAAAAAGGTACTGCATATTTGCAACTAACAAACTACCCATATAGGGCCTTGTATCTGAAAACAGCTAACGCAAAGATGAAGAGGTTACAAATAGCCATAACGTCTATGGTGTCAATAAATCAATTGGCTATGATTACTATTGAACACTTATGACTCGTTAATACCGTTAATAGTTATCGTTAACAGTTATCTGATATCTGTGGAAAAATGACGTAATAAACTACTGAAATCTAAATAAATGGTCTTTGGCGTAACACTAGACTGCATAAGAACATCCGTCTGAGATATTACTATGAGCATGTGTTGCTTATCTGCTTTTAAGTTTATCTACTGTATATTCAAATCTTAAATTATCTTCTTATTTATGACTGTTAACATGCCTGCCTTTATTTCATAAAATTATTTATTTGTACTAGTTTCAATACGTTACCAAGGATGATTAATAAAGGCATTAATGTCAGTGTGTTAATATAGTCACCATTTGGCTCTTCTTCACTCTTTTCCGAATCACAAATTACAATAAATATAAGGTATTTTGTACCTCCCAGTAATTATAATATTCAGTAAGAAATTTTATAAACATTTTGGTTTTCTCTATCCATAAAATACATGGTTTTATGTCATAACCAAGAACCAAAATTCAAGATCAACAATTTTTGAAAAAGTGTCAAACTTTTCTGTATGAACATTTAAGGTTCGAAAGTTTTGGAATGTTGAGTAAATTTGCTTCAAAATCAGCGATCTGATCTGTAATTACTGTAATTCACCCAATAATAATAATAATAATAATAATAATAATAATAATAATAATAATAATAATAATAATAATAATAATCACCCGAGATATTTTCATAAGCCAAGTTAGTAGTTAATTGCTATACATCATGGTGTATATAAATAAATAAATAAATATATATATACAGTATATATATATATATATATATACACATATATATATATATATATACATATATATATATATATATATACATATATATATATACATATATATATATACATATATATATATATATATACACACACATATATATATATATATATATACACATTATATATATATATATATATATATTATATCGAACTGAATTAAGCTAATTCACGAGTAAGAAACTGACAACCATCAGCATTAGGTACGATGATGATAAATTGAAATAACATTATGTAGGGTCTCATTTGAACTAGTTCTTCACGATGTTCGAAAGCAAATCTCCTCAATCTTTACAATAAAGGACCAAATGAACTTTCGTAGCAATTTAACCACTTCAGTTGTATTTCAACAGTTTATGTTACCTTGAAAGGGACAATCTTTTATACATTTGCCATAGTATGAACAGCTGTCTTTTCTCTCTATGTTATTACAATATATATTTTTCATTTCAAAATGTACGAGCTATTATCAAATCCAAAGCTCCTTCGACAGCTTATATATAACCTAACACCTTCAAAGACGTTGAAGTGGTTATTTTACACATGACAATTTCATAAATGCAAAACTATGAAAAGATTTATGAATTGTATGTAATTTCAGTATATTCATCAGCTGAACCATGGAAGGAAGAAAATTACACCCCCCCCCATCCTATGGTTAAACTGTTAAGTAAGATATGTTAGTTTTCTTCATTTAGACTTCCAAAACAATTTACGAAAACTTTCAAGTGATCAGATTCCGAATTTTGTCATGTTTACCTTTGTCCCTCTCCACTTTGCATAGTTATCATAATCAGTGGTTCTGCATTTTTTTTTTAATCCATTATCCTTCAATTCCATCTGTTTCTTGCCCTTTGATCCCAGGTCTCGATTCGAGTCTCATAAAGGAGTTTTTTTTTTCTTTTTTTCATCATCTGCGATTATCATAATAAAAGTTCATAAAGAGGAGGGTGTTATTTGTCACTCGGGAACTTCTTTAATTTCAGTAGAAGAACTTTTTTAATATCGGTTAATTCATTATTGCCAAAGTTTGTAATATTTTTACTTATATAAAAAAATACTGAGATAATGTAGCTCTATAAATGCTAGTATCCTTTTCTGCCTATGAACTATAGCTAATATCGAGCAATTGAGTAAATAGGCCTAAATAACAAAATGGCTATACTATACCCTTTCACTTTGATAGCTACTTATTCATCTCGATGATGTTAATGGCATATCTAACAAATTTCGAAATATATCATTAGTCTTATTCGTTTATTAAGAGGAGACCATAAAACATCTTAGTTATACACCTGAGTAAATACCCCAGCAATCGGCTAAATAAACATTGCGGGAAATAGTTATTTCTTTGATATTATTGGATCATTTACTTTCGAATTAGAACACCATGTCAATTACCCAACAGGTTGTGAGGCCAGAAATTTCCTGTCACTCGAATGATAACTGACTAGTTATAATGAGTCTTTTTGAGGAATCCAGTTTATTGCGAAGTGGCAGGATAACCAACTGTCAAAAATAGGTAAGGAGATATCATTACTTTCAGAGAACAAGAACCATGTATGGATAAATATTTACCATGTATGTCTATATATGAATCATGCGTGTATAAACATTATCCATGTACTCTGTACAGTACTTGCACCTTGCAATAGGTGAGGATGCATCATCCTAGATTATTTAACTCGTTTGGTCATAGATTTCACAACGTAATAATGCGTGACTGTTTAGTGAAACTATTGGAAATAAATATAACAATTACAAAATATGCGGCCGTTTCTAGTCCACTGGAGGACAAAGGCATCGGACATGTCCTTATTCACATCTGGGGTTTGGCCACTTTCAACTCTAGATTTCACAGCGTAATAATGCGTGACTGTTTAGTGCAACTATTGGAAATAAATATAACAATTACAAAATATGCAGCCGTTTCTAGTCTACCGGAGGACAAAGGCATCGGACATGTCCTTATTCACATCTGGGGTTTGGCCACTTTCAACTCTAGATTTCACAGCGTAATAATGCGTGACTGTTTAGTGAAACTATTGGAAATAAATATAACAATTACAAAATATGCAGCCGTTTCTAGTCCACTGGAGGACAAAGGCATCGGACATGTCCTTATTCACATCTGGGGTTTGGACACTTTCAACTCTAGATTTCACAGCGTAATAATGCGTGACTGTTTAGTGAAACTATTGGAAATAAATATAACAATTACAAAATATGCAGCCGTTTCTAGTCCACTGGAGGACAAAGGCATCGGACATGTCCTTATTCACATCTGGGGTTTGGCCACTTTCAACTAGATTTCACAGCGTAATAATGCGTGACTGTTTAGTGCAACTATTGGAAATAAATATAACAATTACAAAATATGCAGCCGTTTCTAGTCCACTGGAGGACAAAGGCATCGGACATGTCCTTATTCACATCTGGGGTTTGGCCACTTTCAACTAGATTTCACAGCGTAATAATGCGTGACTGTTTAGTGCAACTATTGGAAATAAATATAACAATTACAAAATATGCAGCCGTTTCTAGTCCACTGGAGGACAAAGGCATCGGACATGTCCTTATTCACATCTGGGGTTTGGCCACTTTCAACTCTAGATTTCACAGCGTAATAATGCGTGACTGTTTAGTGCAACTATTGGAAATAAATATAACAATTACAAAATATGCAGCCGTTTCTAGTCCACTGGAGGACAAAGGCATCGGACATGTCCTTATTCACATCTGGGGTTTGGCCACTTTCAACTAGATTTCACAGCGTAATAATGCGTGACTGTTTAGTGCAACTATTGGAAATAAATATAACAATTACAAAATATGCAGCCGTTTCTAGTCCACTGGAGGACAAAGGCATCGGACATGTCCTTATTCACATCTGGGGTTTGGCCACTTTCAACTCTAGATTTCAAAGCGTAATAATGCGTGACTGTTTAGTGCAACTATTGGAAATAAATATAACAATTACAAAATATGCAGCCGTTTCTAGTCTACCGGAGGACAAAGGCATCGGACATGTCCTTATTCACATCTGGGGTTTGGCCACTTTCAACTCTAGATTTCACAGCGTAATAATGCGTGACTGTTTAGTGAAACTATTGGAAATAAATATAACAATTACAAAATATGCAGCCGTTTCTAGTCCACTGGAGGACAAAGGCATCGGACATGTCCTTATTCACATCTGGGGTTTGGCCACTTTCAACTCTAGATTTCACAGCGTAATAATGCGTGACTGTTTAGTGAAACTATTGGAAATAAATATAACAATTACAAAATATGCAGCCGTTTCTAGTCCACTGGAGGACAAAGGCATCGGACATGTCCTTATTCACATCTGGGGTTTGGCCACTTTCAACTCTAGATTTCACAGCGTAATAATGCGTGACTGTTTAGTGCAACTATTGGAAATAAATATAACAATTACAAAATATGCAGCCGTTTCTAGTCCACTGGAGGACAAAGGCATCGGACATGTCCTTATTCACATCTGGGGTTTGGCCACTTTCAACTCTAGATTTCACAGCGTAATAATGCGTGACTGTTTAGTGCAACTATTGGAAATAAATATAACAATTACAAAATATGCAGCCGTTTCTAGTCCACTGGAGGACAAAGGCATCGGACATGTCCTTATTCACATCTGGGGTTTGGCCACTTTCAACTCTAGATTTCACAGCGTAATAATGCGTGACTGTTTAGTGCAACTATTGGAAATAAATATAACAATTACAAAATATGCAGCCGTTTCTAGTCTACCGGAGGACAAAGGCATCGGACATGTCCTTATTCACATCTGGGGTTTGGCCACTTTCAACTCTAGATTTCACAGCGTAATAATGCGTGACTGTTTAGTGAAACTATTGGAAATAAATATAACAATTACAAAATATGCAGCCGTTTCTAGTCCACTGGAGGACAAAGGCATCGGACATGTCCTTATTCACATCTGGGGTTTGGCCACTTTCAACTCTAGATTTCACAGCGTAATAATGCGTGACTGTTTAGTGCAACTATTGGAAATAAATATAACAATTACAAAATATGCAGCCGTTTCTAGTCCACTGGAGGACAAAGGCATCGGACATGTCCTTATTCACATCTGGGGTTTGGCCACTTTCAACTCTAGATTTCACAGCGTAATAATGCGTGACTGTTTAGTGCAACTATTGGAAATAAATATAACAATTACAAAATATGCAGCCGTTTCTAGTCTACCGGAGGACAAAGGCATCGGACATGTCCTTATTCACATCTGGGGTTTGGCCACTTTCAACTCTAGATTTCACAGCGTAATAATGCGTGACTGTTTAGTGCAACTATTGGAAATAAATATAACAATTACAAAATATGCAGCCGTTTCTAGTCTACCGGAGGACAAAGGCATCGGACATGTCCTTATTCACATCTGGGGTTTGGCCACTTTCAACTCTAGATTTCACAGCGTAATAATGCGTGACTGTTTAGTGAAACTATTGGAAATAAATATAACAATTACAAAATATGCAGCCGTTTCTAGTCCACTGGATGACAAAGGCATCAGACATGTCCTTATTCACATCTGGGGTTTGGCCACTTTCAACTCTAGATTTCACAGCGTAATAATGCGTGACTGTTTAGTGAAACTATTGGAAATGAATATAACAATTACAAAATATGCAGCCGTTTCTAGTCTACCGGAGGACAAAGGCATCGGACATGTCCTTATTCACATCTGGGGTTTGGCCACTTTCAACTCTAGATTTCACAGCGTAATAATGCGTGACTGTTTAGTGAAACTATTGGAAATAAATATAACAATTACAAAATATGCAGCCGTTTCTAGTCTACCGGAGGACAAAGGCATCGGACATGTCCTTATTCACATCTGGGGTTTGGCCACTTTCAACTCTAGATTTCACAGCGTAATAATGCGTGACTGTTTAGTGCAACTATTGGAAATAAATATAACAATTACAAAATATGCAGCCGTTTCTAGTCCACTGGAGGACAAAGGCATCGGACATGTCCTTATTCTCATCTGGGGTTTGGCCACTTTCAACTTTCATTACCACCCGGCCCACTGCAGATTGGTGATGGAAGGAGATTTTTTGTCTGATAGCTCACAGCACACGAACCTAGAATGGTGGCCCTGTCTAGTAGAGCTTTGCTGATCATGGCGATACATAAACTCTTACACCAGATAGTACTGTAATACATCAAAATGAATCAAAATGATAAAGTTCTAAACTCTATTCCTTGTTAGCATATTAGTTTAATATTCTTAAAACCTCTGGGCAAATTTATTACTAACATAACTCTAATTATCTTAATAAGATTATTGTAGAATAATCAGCATTTTTCCTAAAATATTTAATTAACAACATCCATAATCTGCTCAATACACTTACCCTCCTTCAAATATCTGTTTAATAATACTGTGTGAAACAGGTTTATATCGAACTATAATCAGAATTTTGAAATCATTAGTATTATTGTTCGTTCTCTATTTCAAAGCAGCAATGCACAACTGGGATCAAACCGCCGCATGAAAAAAGGAAACTTCTGTCTTTATTACATCCCCCAACGAAGTTGGGAGGAGGTTATGTTTTCGCCCCTGTTTGTCCGTTTGTTTGTGTGAACAACTTCCTGGCCACAATTCTATTCATAGAGTAGTGAAGCGTTCAGGAATTGATTGTTATGTTGAAACGTGGAAGTGATTAAATTCTGAAAATCCTAGGCCATAGGTCAAGCTCAGGGTAAAGCAAAATAGGCTGCCGTGGTGGAGGTTTGCGCTCTACTGAGTGCCCCTCTAGTTTACAATGGTATGAGAGAATGCATGTTACTGTGGAGGCACTAACATGAAGCAAGTGAAGATCTGTCTGGCATTAGAATGTCTTTTCACAGCCCTGCAATCTTTGTAGAGGGGCAATCACTAACAGAAAATAAATCTCTCTACTTATCTCCCCAATATAATAGAGCAAGTGTCTGGGTATATATATATATATATATATATATATATAATTTACATAA
>NC_090739.1:16095525-16103025 GCF_036898095.1 Palaemon carinicauda
CGAATGAAATAGAATATCGAGGTTCTAATATTCACTTTAGAGCACAAGGAAATACTCGAATGAAATAGAATATCGAGGTTCTAATATTCACTTTAAGAGCACAAGGAAATACTCGAATGAAATAGAATATCGAGGTTCTAATATTCACTTTAGAGCACAAGGAAATAATCGAATGAAAATAGAATATCGAGGTTCTAATATTCACTTTAGAGCACAAGGAAATAATCGAATGAAATAGATCATCGGGGTTCTAATATTCACTTAACAATACAAGGAAATAATCGAATGAAATAGACCTTCGAGGTTCTAATATTCAATTTAGAGCACAAGGAAATAATCGAATGAAATAGATTATCGGGGTTCTAAATATTCACTTAACAGTACAAGTACAAGGAAATAATCGAATGAAATAGACCTTCGAGGTTCTAATATTCACTAGCAGAAGGAAATAATCGAATATAATAAAAACAGTGAAGTATGAAATGAAAAAACGATGACAAAAAAAAAATCTGTTTGGACACATGACTCGGATTCATCAGTACAAGGAAATAATCCAATGAAATAGACCTACGAGGTTCTAATATTCAATTTAGAGCTCAAGGAAATAATCGAATATAATAAGAAAATAAAAACAGTGAAGTATGAAATGAAAAACGATGACAAAAAAAAAAATAATCTGCTTGACACATGACTCAGATTCATCTAAGACCAATTACATTAGGGAATCAGATCAACGTCGGGAAGTTCTGGTGAAATCTTCAGAAACGAGAGACAATTATTCCCTGCAAATCACGAGCTGAGGGTGAAGTGTAATTCTGCTGTTGCTCTGTGAATTCGCTATTGGGTGCGAATCAAGTATATTCAATTCGGAGAATCGATTTACAGCTACAGTCACTACTGTTCATTATTATTATTATTACTATCCAAGCTACAACCCTAGTTAAGAAAAGAAAGATGCTATAAGCCCAGGGGCTCCAATAGGGAAAAATAGCCCAGTGAGGAAAGGAAATAAGGAAATAAATAAATGAAGAGAACAAATTAACAATAAATCATTCTAAAAAAAAGAAACAACGTCAAAATAGACATGTCATATATAAACTATTAACAACATCAAAAACAAATATGTCATAAATAAACTATAAAAAGACTCATGTCCGCTCTGGTCAACAAAAAAGCATTTGCTCCAACTTTGAACTTTTGAAGTTCTACTGATTCAACTACCCGATTAGGAAGATCATTCCACAAACTTGGTAACAGCTGGAATAAAACATCTAGAGTACTGCTTAGTATTGAACCTCATGATGGAGAAGGCCTGGTTATTAGAATTAACTGCCTGCCTGATGAGATTTGCAAGGGGTTTCTTAATCCATTGATGTAGGAGTGATTGATACAGGTTCTTTGTTTCATCAATCTAACAAACAAATGACAAGACAAAATAAACTGAACGTCCTTGGTGGAGGTAAATAGCAATACCAAACAATGGCATGGATCTGTAGTATCTATTGTTCCATTCATTATAAAACAAGAATACAGATGTTTTTTTTTTTTCTATTTTGAGTGTTGAGATAGTATGTATTTCATCTCTTGAAAGGAAAACGATTAATTGTCGATAATTATAAATACTTAGAACATTCATCAAAGTTATACTACCAAAATTATCTTGATTTAATCTTGTATGGAATATATTTTCAGATCTCTACATGTCTTCGTTTTGAAATAGGATACAAAAAGAAATCCACTTGGAAATTAAAGTGAACTTTTGATAATTGCCCTTCCGTCTTTCATGTCTTTCTTTTGTAAGTTAAAATATTAATTGTGAACGATAGTAAAGATAAACTTGCCTGATAACCTTAATTAACTGCCTTTATTATAAAAATAATAATAAATAATAATAATAATAATAATAATAACAATAATAATAATAATAATAATAATTATTATTATTATTATTATTATTATTGTTATTATCATTATTATTATTAAAAACCTAAGCTATAACCCAGGTTGGAAAAGCAAGATGTTATAGCCCTAAGGGCTCCAACAAGGAAAAATAGCCAAATGAGGAAAGGAACAAAGGAAATAAACAAAATGCAAGAGAAATAATAAACAATCAAAATAAAATATTTTAATAAGTTACAACATTAAATTAGATCTTTCATATATAACTATAAAAAAGAAATAAGATAAAACAGTGTCCCCGGGTATAACTTCAACCAAGAGAACTGTAATCCTCCAAGACAGTGGAAGGCCATGGTAGGTACAGAAGCTATGACTCTACCCAAGACTACAGAACAATGGTTTGATTTTGGAGTGTCCTTCTCCTAGAAAAGCTTCTTACCATAGCTAAAGAGTCTCTCCTAACCTTACCAAGAGGAAAGTAGCCACTGAACAACTACATAGCAGTAGTTAACCCCTTGGGTGAAGAATTGTTTGGTAATCTCAGTGTTATCAGGTGTATGAGGACAGGAGAATGTGGAAAGAATAGGCCAGACTATTCAGTGCATGTGTGAGCAGACAAATGTGCCATAACTAGAGAGGGGGATCCAATGTAGTACTGGCTGGCCAGTCAAAGGACCCAATAGCTCTCTAGAAGTATCTCAACGGATGCCTGGTGCCCTAGCCAACCTACTACCTGCTTCTCAGAAATGAAACATATAGAGTTGAGGACAAAACAGATATTTAGTTTATAAAGGCTTATTAACATCTGTGACCATTGCATTGAACTAACAAGAGTTACCATTACAATTTCAGAAAAGAGAGAGAGAGAGAGAGAGAGAGAGAGAGAGAGAGAGAGAGAGAGAGAGAGCCTTACCTTATTGCCTTATTCTGTTTGGGTTCCCCCAGGTCCCTCAGTGTGAGGCACCTCGTATATCCACCAGAGAGTTGCTAATGCATCTTCCGGTGTATTTTGCATCTTCCAGTCTTGGATGGTCTGGGATGCATCTTAGGTATTTATCGAGCTTATTCTTAAACACATCTACGCTCACTCCTGATATGTTTCTTAGATGAGCTGGCAGCGCATTAAATAGTCGCTGCATTATCGATGCTGGTGCATAGTGGATTAATGTCCTGTGTGCCTTCCTTAGTTTTCCTGGTATAGTTTTTGGCACTATTAATCTACCTCGGCTTGCTCTTTCTGATATTTTTAGCTCCATGATGTTTTCAGTAATTCCTTCTATTTGCTTCCATGCTTGTATTATCATGTAGCGTTCTCTTCTCCTTCCTAGACTGTAGTTTTAAAAATTGCAGTCTTTCCCAGTAGTCAAGGTGCTTAACTTCTTTTATTCTAGCACTATAGGACCTTTGTACACACTATTTGTGCAATATCCTTTTGGTAGTGTGGGTACCATATCACATTGCAGTACTCGAGTGTACTATGTACATAAGTTTTGTAAAGCATAATCTTGTGTTCAGCTTTTCTTGTTTTAAAGTGTCTGAATAGCATTCCCCTTTTTGCTTTACATTTAGCCAACAGTGTTGCTATTAGTTCGTTGCATAACATTCCTATTTAACATTACACCAAGGTCTTTAATTGCTTCCTTGTTTGTGATTGTCTCGTTATTAGGTCCCTTGTATGCATATACCATTCCTTCTCTGTTTCCATAATTTATTGATACGAATCTATCGGAGTTAAATACCATCCTATTTATCTCCGGCCATTCATATATTATGTTTAGATCTCTTTGTAGTGAGTTCCTATCTTCATCAGAGAGAGAGAGAGAGAGAGAGAGAGAGAGAGAGAGAGAGAGAGTATTCAGTCTTCAAGTCTAAAAGCCTGAATAGTAACATTAGAAGCGTTGTGAAGCAAACGCCAACCGAAACAGAATTCATAATCTTGTTGAGTAAGTCAAAATACATACGGTAAGGTCACAAACAATATTACTTCAAGAGAGAGAGAGAGAGAGAGATATCATATGCTTTCGACCTTAAATTTCCTGTTATGGACCAATATTTCCGTAGATCTACATCTCATAACAAGCCATTTCAACCTTGACCTGAGATGTTTAAGGCATCTTTTTCCCATTCCTAAATGAGATTAAACTCTGTTTTGTTAAATGTTTTGATTAACATAATAGAAATTACAAAATTTTCATTAAATATGCAGATTATTTACAAACTAAACTCACTGGACGAATAAAAGAAAATTCCTTAAGAGTATTTTCATAAAGGAAAATTATAATGTTTCCGAAACCCGTACCTCAAACGTTTCAAGAAGATAAAAATAGTCGTAGTATTCTAATAACTATTCTTTTAATCATAAATGTAGTTTCTTATAATTTAGTCAATAATCCTAACAAAATTAAACAGCATTAGGAAGGAGCAAACCTCCTAAAAGAAACAAATTTATTCTCTGAAAAAAAAAAAAAAATTCTAAGATTAACAAAAGTAGAAAGAGCAATCGAAGATTCCAGACTTCCGCCCATGAAGATTGTCAACATTTCAATCAAGTCTACGGACCCAGCTCTCCCTCTTTCATTTATTAAGCGTGAATTAATCTCCTGCATAATAAAAATCCTGGATCCGGATGGTGATCCGGATCACACCCAAAATCTATCACTTCCAAGTATTCCAATTTCTGACATACTTACTTACTTACTTTTCTTACTTTTACGGGTTTATTTCTCGCCCTCCATCAGACACTGAAGGTCTGTTCAGGCGGGCCTTGGTGTGTGAAAAAATAATTTCTTTCCAGTTAATATTTTGCTCTGTATCGTTATCAGTTATTTCAGGTATTTACCGTTATGAAAACGGATAAACTACTTTAAGGAGTGATATTACGGTCACCAATCCGTAAATGATAACAAAGTAGGGTAAAAATTACGGTCGCCTGTTAAAATGATAACAAAGTAGTGTAAAAATTACGGTCGCCTGTTAAAATGATAACAAAGTAGTGTAAAAATTACGGTCGCCTGTTAAAATGATAACAAAGTAGGGTAAAAATTACGGTCGCCTGTTAAAATGATAAAAAAGTAGGGTAAAAATTACGGTCGCCTGTTAAAATGATAACAAAGTAGGGTAAAAATTACGGTCGCCTGTTAAAATGATAACAAAGTAGGGTAAAAATTACGGTCGCCTGTTAAAATGATAACAAAGTAGGGTAAAAATTACGGTCGCCTGTTAAAATGATAACAAAGTAGGGTAAAAATTACGGTCGCCTGTTTTTACTGAAATATGGCTAAGACCAGCATATTTTTACGGAGAATTTACGATAAAAATACGGTTTATTTTAACAGTGTATCCTGTGATTTTCATCAAAATACATCAGTAATTTTTCTAGTTAGTCTGGTGACAAACAAACAAACAGGTGAAAACATAACCTTGGCGAAGATTTAGAGAAAAAAAAATACTTGAAATTTAAATCGTTATGACCTGGAAATCATACCGAGACATGGAAAGGAAACTTCGAAAAATCCCGACTTTTCCCGATTTATCTAAATAACAGCCCCTCTCTGTCAACCAGAAAGTCATCAATACCATTGTTCCATTTTTTTTTTTTTTTTTTTTTACGTAAAAATCTTGGTACAGATGGTGTTCCGATTTCCAAAAATACTGAATGACTGGGAAGGAAAGGATAAACAAATGTCAAAAATAAAATATAAAATAAAAAACAAAAAATATCTACCGTCGTGAATTAAAGTTTTCAGTCATAATAAATTTCTTATATATACGAAACTATTTTTTCCGACTTCCCAAAAATACTGAATGGCTGAGATTGAAAAATAAAGAAAAAAAACTTTAGATAACAAATTAGATTAAAAAAGAAAAAAAAAAAACTTCAAAGTCGTAAATCGAAGTTTTCAATTAAGATAAATTTTTTATATATACAGAACTTAAAATATTTTTTAATATTTTTCATGAATTTTTTTAATATTTTCTGTAATTAAGGGAGTTCATGTAATGAGGCTAATATTTCGTATTTTTTTTCTAATAGGCTAAAGACTGAATAATCTTTCTTATACAATAAAGTGACTTCAATTACATCCTAAAAAGTAAGTATATGAAATATCAAAATCTCACCGGTGATTCGGATAACATATTTAGATGAAATATTGTGAATTTCCTCCATTCTCAGAGTGTCATCTCTTTTTTTTTTCTTTTCTTTTCTTTTTTTTTTCTTTTTTTTAAGTATATGAAATATCAAAATCTCACCGGTGATTCGGATAACATATTTAGATGAAATATTGTGAATTTCCTCCATTCTCAGAGTGTCATCTCTTTTTTTTTTCTTTTCTTTTCTTTTTTTTTTCTTTTTTTTAAGTATATGAAATATCAAAATCTCACCGGTGATTCGGATAACATATTTAGATGAAATATTGTGAATTTCCTCCATTCTCAGAGTGTCATCTCTTTTTTTTTTCTTTTCTTTTCTTTTTTTTTTTCTTTTTTTTAAGTATATGAAATATCAAAATCTCACCGGTGATTCGGATAACATATTTAGATGAAATATTGTGAATTTCCTCCATTCTCAGAGTGTCATCTCTTTTTTTTTTCTTTTCTTTTCTTTTTTTTTTCTTTTTTTTAAGTATATGAAATATCAAAATCTCACCGGTGATTCGGATAACATATTTAGATGAAATATTGTGAATTTCCTCCATTCTCAGAGTGTCATCTCTTTTTTTTTTCTTTTCTTTTCTTTTTTTTTTCTTTTTTTTAAGTATATGAAATATCAAAATCTCACCGGTGATTCGGATAACATATTTAGATGAAATATTGTGAATTTCCTCCATTCTCAGAGTGTCATCTCTTTTTTTTTTCTTTTTTTTAAGTATATGAAATATCAAAATCTCACCGGTGATTCGGATAACATATTTAGATGAAATATTGTGAATTTCCTCCATTCTCAGAGTGTCATCTCTTTTTTTTTTCTTTTCTTTTCTTTTTTTTTTCTTTTTTTTAAGTATATGAAATATCAAAATCTCACCGCTGATTCGGATAACATATTTAGATGAAATATTGTGAATTTCCTCCATTCTCAGAGTGTCATCTCTTTTTTTTTTTCTTTTCTTTTCTTTTTTTTCTTTAAAGTATATGAAGTATCAAAATCTCACCAGTGATTCAGATAACATATCTAGATAAAATATTGGGAATTTCCTCAATTCTCAGTGTCATACTTTTTTTTTTTTTTTTTTTTACAAAATCAGCGAGACTGTTCACGGGTGGGCGGATATGCAAATAACGCCCGAGGGGAGAGGTAAGGGGACGACTGTGCGTGCGCCTTCCCTTGTTTCAGCTTTATTTTGCCAATCTATCTTTTTTTTCCGAAAATCATTCTGCTTTTTAATTTGCATATCTTTTAAAAGTTTTGTTTTCTTTCATTTAATTTTCTATTTTTTTAAATTAATTTGATTCCAAAATACCCGTGATTTTCATTTCGTTTACCTAAAGTTGTGTATGATTTTAACAAATTCAAAGTCGTGTTTTATTCAAATTCAACTTATTACAATATTTTTTTTAAACTTAAAAGGTATCTTTTTGTTCCTTTAAGGAATCGATATAATT
>NC_090739.1:16110525-16113025 GCF_036898095.1 Palaemon carinicauda
CTAAAAATAGTGATCAAAGAACCTCTATTGCTAGAAGTATGGCACCTCAAAATAGATGTCAAAGAGCCTCTAATGCTACAAGTATGGCACCTCAAACTAGAGATCAAAGAGCCTCTAATGATAAATAGAGGTCAAAGAACCTCTAATGCCACAAGTATGACACCTCAAAATAGATATCAAAGAGCCTATAATGCTAAAAGTAAAGCACCTCAAAATAGAGATGAAAGAGTCTCTATTGCTAAAGTAGGGCACCTCAAAATAGAGATCAAAGAGCCTCTAATGCTAGAGACATTGCACCCCAAAATAGAGATAAAAAGCCTCTATTTCTAGAAGTATGGCACCTCAAAACAGATGTCAAATTACCTCTAGTGCTAGAAGCATGGCACCTCAAAATAAGAGATCAAAGAGCCTCTAGCATGGCACCTTAAAATAGAGATCAAAGAGCCTCGATTACCAGAAATATAGCACAGCAAAACAGAGATCAAAGAGCCTCTAATGATAAAAGTATGGCACCTCAAAATAGAGGTCAAAGAACTTCTAATGCTACAAGCATGTCACCAAAATGAGATCCAAGAGCTTCTCATGCTAAAAGTAAGGCACCTCAAAAAGACACCAAAAAACCTCTAGTATTAGAAGTATGGCACCTTAAAATAGATATCAAGCAGTCTCTAGTGCTAGCAGAATAACACCTCAAAATAGAGTTCAAATGGCCTCTAATGGTAGAAGTATAGCACCTCAAAGTAGGGATCAAAGAGCCGCTAGTGCTAGCAGTGTGGCACCTTATAATAGAGATCAAAGAGCCTCTATTACTAGAAGTAGAGTACCTCAAAATAGAAGTCAGAGAGCCTCTAATAATAGAAGTATGTCCCCTCAAAATAGAGATCAAAGAGCCTCTAGTACTAGAAGTAAGGCACCTCAAAATATATAACAAAGAGCCTCTAATTCTAGAAGTATAGCACCTTAATATAGAGATCAAAGAGCCTCGAATGCTGGAAGTATGGTACCTTAAAATAGAGATCAAAGAGCCTCAATTGCTAGAAATATGGCACATCAAAATAGAGATCAAATACTCTCAAATAATAAAAGTATGGCACCTCAAAATAGAGGTCAAAGAACCTCTAATGCTACAAGTATGTTACCTCAAAATGAGATCAAAGAGCCTCTAATGCCAAAATTAACGGACATCCAAAAAAGACTAAAGAACCTCTATTGCTAGAAGTATGGCACCTTAGAATAAAGATCAAAGAGCCTCTAGAGCTAGCAGTATGGACCTCAAAATATAGGTCAAAGAGCCTCTAATGCTAGAAGTATGGCACCTTAAAATAGAGATCAAAGAACCTCTATTGCTAGAAGTATGGCACCTGAAAATAGAGATCAAAGAGCCTCTGATAATAAAAGTATGGCACCTAAAAATAGAGGTCAAAGAACCTATAATAACAGAAGTATGTCACCTAAAAATAGAGATCAAAGAACCTCAATTGCTAGAAGCATGGCACCTCAAAATAGATGTCAAAGAGCCTCGAATGCTAAATTTTAAAATAGAGATCAAAGATCCTCTAATGATAGAAGTAGGGCACCTCAAAATAGAGATAAAAGAACCTCTAATACTAGAAGTAAGGTACCTCAAAAGAGAGATCAAAGAGTCTCTGCTGCTAAAGTAGGGCACCTCAAAATAGAGATCAAAGAGCCCCAAATGCTAGAAGTATTGCACCTCAAAATAGAGATCAAAGAGCCTCTATTAAAAGAAGTATGGAACCTCAAAACAGAGGTCAAATAGCCTCTAATGCTAGAAGTATAGCACCTCAAAATAGAGATCAAAGAGCCTCTATTGCTAGATGTATGGCACCTCAAAAGGGAGATCAAAGAGCCTCTATTGTTAGAAGTATGACACCACAAAAGAGAGATCAAAAAGCCTCTAATGCTAGAGTATGGCACCTCAAAATAGAGATCAATAAACCTCTAATGCTAAAAGTAAGGCACCTCAAAATAGAGATCAATGAGCCTCTATTGCTAGAAGTATGGAACATCAAAATAGAGATCAAAGAGCCTCTAATGCTAGAAGTATGGCACCTCAAAATATAGAACAAAAAAGAGCCTCAATTGTTAGAATTGTGGCACCTCAAAATGGAGATCAAAGAGACTATTGCTAGAAGTATGGCACCTCAAAAGAAAGATCCAAGAGCCTCTATTGCTAGAGGTAAGGAACCTCAAAAATATAGGACAAAGAGCCTCCAATGCTAGAAGTATGGGACCTTAAAATAGAGATCAAAGAACCTCTAATGCTAGCAGTATGGCACCTCAAAATAGAAGTCAAAGAGCCTCTAGTGCTAGAAGTATGGCACCTCAAAATAGAGATTAAATAGCCTCCAGTGCTAGAAATATGGCACCTAAAAATAGAGGTCAAAGAACCTCTATGTTAAAAGTATCATAACTAAAAATAAAGGCCAAAGAACCTTTGTCAAAGCGCCTGTAATGATTTAAGTATGGGATCTAAAACTGA
>NC_090739.1:16118025-16125525 GCF_036898095.1 Palaemon carinicauda
TTAACTGGAAAGAAACTATTTTCACACACCAAAGCCCGCCTGAACAGAATTTTAGTATCTGATGGAGGGCGAGAAATAAACCCTTAAAAGTAAATATTAACACCACACTAGTAATATACAGACCACCACATCAAACACAAGAACAGAACGAAGAGTTGTAAAGACAACTTGGACAAGTAGTAAACAATAAGCTAGCTGTCCTCATGGGAGACTTCAATACAGCAGTAAACTGGGACACTATGAATTCATCAAACACAGAGGGACATAGGCTACAAGAATTTGTCAACAATAAAATCCTCCATCAGTGGGTCGATAAACCAACTAAGGGAAACAACATACTAGATATTTTGCTAACAACATAAGGAAATTTAGTATTCAGTGTCTCGGTAGGCAAAAATATTGGCAAAAGTGACCACAGAATAGTTAGGTTTCAGGTAAATATTCCTCATCTAAAAGAAAGAAAAGTTATAAAAAGCTATATTACAGACGGGGTAACTGGATACAACTAATGGAATACACCAAGAATTTAGAATACGATGAAACAAGGAACATAAGATACACAGTGCGACTCCTTTTCAGAAATATATAAAGAAAAAAGGGCGAAATGTATACCGCATAAACCATTTTACCAAATGAAACTCCACAACCCACAAGGTTCAACAGCGAAGTAGCTAATGCAATAAAAAGAAGAGACAGGAAACATTATTCAATGGGTCCACATCCTTCAATCGGTGAGTTTCCAAGCACAAAAATGTAAGAAATATGTAGACAAACTAGTTAGAAATGGTAAGATCAATGGAGAGAAAAGTGTGTCTTCAACTAGTAAAGAAAACCCGAAAGGATTTTCTTTCGTATGTAAGCAGTAGAGAACCAATCAAAAACAACATTAGCCCGTTAAGAGGCTCAAAGGGTAATCTCATAACAAATGATTAAGAAAAAGCAGAACTGATGAATGCATATTTCACAACCGTATTCACTAGGAAAGAATCAATGACCCTCCCCGAACCAGCTATCAAATATGAAGGGTCACAACCAGTAAAGAGAATCACCTTTACAATGGAAGATGTCAAAAAGAAAATAAAGGCAACACGTCCAGATGATATTCATCCAAGAGAGATTATAGAACTAGAAGAAGAGGTAACCCCACACTTTTACAAAATGTTCCGAAAGACAGAAGGCGAAAGAAAGACACCGCAAGGATGGAAACTAGGCAATGTGCCTCCAATCCAGAAGAAGGGACCAAAAGAACTCGACAACTACAGATTTGTGTTTCTAACTTCAGTGCCTTGAAAATTTTTGAATCAATTATAGTAGAATCAAAAGTATGATATATAGAGAAAAACAATCTTCTGATAGACAGCCAACATGATTTTAGACAAAAAAGATCCTGTGTGACAAAAACTGTTGGAGTTTTTCTCCATGTTAGCATTTATGACAAAGGCAAGGCAATAGAAATCATATACTCATACTTTCAAAAGGCTTTTGACAAAGTCCCTCATAAAAAATCAATGGTTAAAATTAGAGCACTAGGCATCATTGACGACCCAGCCGAATGAATCGAAGATTGGCTGACAAACAGAAAACAGTTGTAATCAATGGAGAAGCCCCAGCTGTTACAAGCGGAGTACCTCAGGGATCCGTCCTTTACCCATTACTATATCTAATTTACATTAACGACATAGATTTAGGATTAACTAGTAGAATAGCCAAATTTGCCAACGATATTAAACTGGGCATAAATGCTGCTAACTCAGAAGACGTAGAAGCCTTAAGAGAGAATCTAATTAATTTAGATGAATGATCCGGAAAATGGCAAATGATTTTCAACGGTAGGAAATGTAAAGTCATGCACATAGCTTATAATAACCCTCAATCAGATTACTCACTGCTGCGTAATGAAATAGAAAGAGTGAACCAGAATTATTAATAGCAAAGATTTGAAGACCACCAAACAGAACATAAAGCACAAAAACTAATAGGTTACAGTACATAGAGAGACAATTCAAATACACAAAAAAGACTGTACTTCAGCAGTACTCATTAGTAGTAATACCCCATCTAGAATACGGAGTCCAATCCTGGTCTTCAAGTATTCAGAAGGATATATATAGATTGGAAGTAGTAACAATCTAGGACCACCAAACTAGTTCCAACGCTAAAGCTATTTGGATATAGACGGAGGATGAAAAGTTTGAAATTTGATCTACAAACTCGACGACTAAGGGGACAGTTAATAGAGGTATTCAAAATTCTAAAAGGAATAAAAAAAGCAAATTACAATAATCTATTCACGCTTAGCATACAAACTGGAATTGAAAAGATACAAAACCCCTCAAAGTGGCAATTTCTTGAAATACAAAATAGCAAATATTTGGAACAGACTTCCAGCGGATGTAGTAAACAGTAACACGGTAAACGAATTCAAAAATAAGTTAGACAAGATCATAAAAAAAATCTCTAAACGTTCAAATAAATGGGAGTCTCAGCGGATGGACTTAAAAGTCTTTGAGACATCCAAAATCCTTGTAACGCCTTGCAACTCAATATGATCGTCATAAAAACAAGATAATCCTCCTTTATAACAGCAAACATATTTGCATACATCAAAATAAAAACATAGGGGAGATCCTGATATAGCTAAATATATGCTTTTATACATCACTGTGGATTTTCTAGGGACAAACAGAAAACAGTATGTATACTTGCACACATCCATCAAAAAAAAAAATCACATGATTTCAACGTTGTTGAATCGTAATTCATATAAAAAAAATCCACACATTACGTGGCAAGACGCAAATTTAATACTAGACTGATAAAAATCCAATTCTTCGAACTAAAACGAAAACGAAAACGAAATAGCCATCGAAAGCGGTCCCCATCTCCCCCGAATTGCATTTACATAACGGGCCACACCAAGCCATTCTTTGGTATTTTATTAAAATATTGATGGTCCCTGGATGTGTGAAATTCAAGATATTCCTTTTGACTTTCCAAACCCTTACGTAAAAATGGCATTGTGTTCAAGCTGTTTTTTAATCATATTTTCCTCTTTTTTTTGTAATTTTACAATAAAGAATTCATCAAATGTAGTGGATGAATTTCGATAAGAAATTATAGTACTAAATTTAAGTTTATTCTTCTACAATGTACTTAAATATTATGAACTTTACTTTATTGGTGAATCACACAATTATTGTTATTATCATTATTAGTCTAAACTATAACCCTAGTTGGAAAAGTACGATTCTATAATTCATGCTCAATGGCTCAAACAGTGAAAAATAGCCCAATGAGGAAAGAAAATAAGGAAATAAATAAACTACAATAAAAGTAATAGACATCAAAATATCTTAAAAACAGTAACAACATTAAATAAGGCTAAATCCCAATAGCTAACTGTAAGCGAAAACGTATTTTAATCGTCTGATGTCAATAACAACGTGTTTTCATGGCTGTTTGATGCTTCAGGTCTGAATTTATTATTTTGGTTAAATAACCCGGCGTTTGAGGCCTATGAGGCAATTCAGCACCCAGGTTCATATAGAGTTTAAAGGTTTAAAGGCCACTCATGAGGAGCAGGGGCAAGGGACAGTGAAATTGCCCTATCGAGCCGGATAATGCCCTAGAGACTGATCATATATACATAAGATCAGCGTCCAAGACCCTTCTCCACCCAAACTAGGACCAAGGAGGGCCAGGCAATGGCTGTTGATGACTCTGCAGATAGACCTATAGGCTCCCCCAAACCCCCATCCTTAGCTCACAAGTCTGGTGAGACTTCAGCGACCAAAGAAACTAAGGAGTTTGAGCGAGACTCGAAACCCAGTCTGGCGGCCACCAGTCAGGGACGTTAACACATCGGCCAAAATATGGAATAAAAGCAAACGCGTGACGTGCCCTAACGGCTAATAACCCCCCCCCCCCCCCCCAACCAGAATTAGGTGTTTTAGTTAAGATATTTCTACGTCAGTATTATCTTTCCTTTCGTGTTTTAAAGTTCACGATGATATTATAAAGATCACTTTAATTGATATGTGAATAAATAGTTTTGAATGTAAGATATAGCATAAGTCTTGAATGAAAATAATATTTCATTTGTCATCTAAATCAAATCAAATATCGATGATTTTTGTCTATTTAATCCTAAACACGAAGCATGCTTTTACCCAAGACCGAATAAACGTAAGGTGAGATCGTTGGTCGCTCGGTTCCCGCACTGTGACGTCACTGGTGCATGTCGAATGGGAGTACACTTGATTTACAGATCTTACTGCTTTTGTTAGCGTTGAAAGTTTTTGGATAATTCAGTTATCATTATTATTATTATTATTATTATTATTATTATTATTATTATTATTATTATTATTATTATTGTTGTTGTTGTTGTTGTTGTTGTTGTCGCGAACGAATTAAGTGACCTTACTTGAAATGCCAAATTTTTCGCGAACGAATCTCACCAAACCCATGGCATAGTCATTCATTTTTACTATTATCGGGGAGAGGGGGGGGGGGGGCAGCTCATATTTTTGTCGGCGGGGTCAATAACTCCTATACCAATAAATATATTCAAATGCAATTTTAAGGGAATATATATATATATATATATTATATATATTATAAATATTATATTTATATATATATATATATATATATATATATATATTTATATATATATTATATATATTATATATATCATATATATTATATATATAATATTTATATATATAACATATATAATATATATATTATATATATTATATATATCATATATATATAATATATATATATATATATATATATATATATATATATATATATATATATATATATACACAAGATTTGTTTCTGACAATTTTCCTGTTCATACCTGCTATATGCATGCCCTGTCTGTCACTTCTGTTCGTAAGTGACGATTTTTAGCTAAAAAAAAAAAATAAGCGAGGAGCTGCAAACTACTGTACTATAATTTTACAGATATCCAAATGATTTTCACAGGGTTTGGTGGGTTTATGTGAACAACATATATACCAATTTTCGTATTGATACTTGCCATAGAAAAGTCACAGTGGCCATTTTTCGATATCCGCGGGAGGCCGATTTTCGGTGGCCCTGTAAATGAAATTTTCAGGGATTTATGGGATGGATATTTACTTTGTCCAGTCCAATTTTCATGTTGATATCTGTCATTGAAAAGCCACAGCAAACCTTTATTTCGGTATGGGTTGAATGGTTATTTTTGGCAGTGGAGTAAATAGTTCCTAGTCCTACAATAATTCACATATCCGTCATTTATATAGACTAAAAAACAGATCAATCAAGTTTGTTAATTAAAATATATTTGCACAAATAAACGTAACGAATAGTTATGAAAAAAAAAGATATGCACTACTTGGTTGAGAGTATTTTCCATTAATTTACACGATTTGATCAGAGAGATGCCACATATCACCATTTCACCACGTTTTGAAGAGAAAAAACACGAACCGGCATCTTTGGTGATAAGCGCATCGCCCCACGTTGGGCTTCTGTGACGTCACTGGAGAGGGTCTTGAGCGTTCAGATCCCTCGGTGAACAACTTATATTATTCCGTCTTGCTTTTACCATCCTCTCCAATCAAGGATTGAACCACGGCTTCTTTGTAGCGATTCCTGAGTGCCATCACTGCCCTACAGATAAATCTAGAGACTTCTTTGTACAAAACTTCCAACCCATACACTGCGATGCTGACTGAAAACCCCACTGGAGGGCAGTCAAGGACTTCAAAGAAGCAGACCTTTCAGACAAACGTTGTCAGCAAATTCATTTTAAAAATTACTTGCCATCCTACGCAAGTTTCACAATAGGATACCTCTAATCAAACACCTCTATTATTATTATTATTATTATTATTATTATTATTATTACCTGCTAAGCTTCAACCCCAGTTGGAAAAGCAGGATGCTATAAGCCCAGGGGCGCCAACAGGGAAAATAGCCCAGGGATTAAAGGAAACAAGAAAAAATAAAATATCTTAAGAACAAGAAACAACATTAAAATGGATATTTCCTATATAAACTATAAAAACTTTAACAAAACAAGAGGAAGGGAAATAAGATAGCATAGTGTGCCCGAGTGTACCCTCAAACAAGAGAACTCTAACCCAAGACAGTGGAAGACCAAGGTACAGATGATATGGCACTAACCAAGACTAGAGAACAAGGGTTGGATTTTGGGGTGTCCTTTCCCTGGAAGAGCTGCTTACCATACGCCAGTAAGTTGGTAAGGGCTGGATTCAATAGACAATACACAATACTCGTAGGTGAAATAATGAGCCTTTATTTACAGCTAAGCACACACACAAAGACCACGCCCTGGTGCACAGCAGTCTAATAACAGAATGCCGGTCAGGCAGGGATTGTACAGTAAATACACAATTACATAACAATCCAAGAGCAGAATAGCAAAACATATACAGTAAATAGATAAGGCTGTAAAGATAATTGCTTAACAGCCTAATGACCAAATAACAAAACATACAATGGCGATAGCTAAATAGTCTCTTCTACCCTTACCAAGAGGAAAGTAGCCACTGAACAATTAAGAGTGCAGTAGTTACCTAAGTAACAAGCATTCTCACTTCTATTCAAAAGAGACTTCCGAATTACGGTAAATATATTCCCTTCCATCCACATATCGTCTTGTGTTCTTCAAATCATAGCAACATCTCATAAAACGGATTCATCAATTTGCGTATGCTCTCCTTTGTACCATATCGCTATGGTTTTGCAATTCTCCACGCTCTCTCAACTTCTGAGCACAGGAAATTAAATCACGGAAGCTCCCACCTTTGATCTTTTATCTGCATTCGCAAGTCACAATGCACTTATATTACTACTAGATTCACTTCTTACTTATATTACTACTAGATTCACTTCTTACTTATATTACTACTAGATTCACTTCTTACATTTTTTTCGGCCTGAGGAATTGATAGACACGCTTACCGAGGCTCTGAAGTGGAAGCCTAGTACACTGTTAAAAATTTGCAGTAAAACAAAAACAGGTAAAAATCCTGAAATATGTGTTGCCAGCCGTTTACCGTTTTAAAAACGGATATATTGACGTAAAGGAGTGATATTACGGTCACCAACCGGTAAAAAAATAATAACAAAGTAGGGTCAAGATTACAGTCGCCTGTATTTTACTGAATACGGCTGGCTGCGAACAGTACATTTCTACGGAGAATTTCCGATTAAAATTACGTTTTTTAAACAGTAGTAGTAGTAGTTAGTAGTAGTAGTAGTAGTAGTAGTAGTAGGTAGTAGTAGTAGGATAAAGAAATAACTGTTAACGAAACTCAATTGAATTACGTACTTGATTATTAGTCGACTGTTTTGTGACGTTGGTGAAGCATAGAAATAAAAGAAAAACCAACATTAATCCATTCCCCCAGTCTCTCTCTCTCTCTCTCTCTCTCTCTCTCTCTCTCTCTCTCTCTCTCTCTCTCTCTTTGTGAA